>NC_034182.2:38558817-38673817 GCF_002021735.2 Oncorhynchus kisutch
CACACACACACACACACACACACACACACTGAGAGAGAGGAGTCATCCCTCCAACACCGCAGGCCTTCTGGACGACTGGCCTCGAATTACGGCCAACCAGAGCAGGCCAAACACTGCCTCAGTCCACCACCCACCCCTCCCTCCATCCCTCCATCCCTCCATATATCCCCCTCTCTGAGTCTCGTCCCCCTTGGTCATTTCAATGAGATGTCTAGCCATGTGTTGCAAATGGGATAAACTGCAGTGGTGTGTGATGCATGCACTGGTGGATGGGAGCGTTCTGCCGGGCCGAGAGTGAGGGGGGGGGGGGGGGGTTGTGTATGTGTGTGTGTGTGTGTGTCTGTGTTACAGTGTGTGTGTGTTACTGTGTGTGTGTGCGTGTTACTGTGTGTGTGTGTGTGTGTGTGTGTGTTACTGTGTGTGTGTTACTGTGTGTGTGTTTGTGTGTGTGTGTTACTGTGTGTGTGTGTGTGTGTGTGTGTGTGTGTGTGTGTGTCTGTGTTACAGTGTGTGTGTGTTACTGTGTGTGTGTGCGTGTTACTGTGTGTGTGTGCGTGTTACTGTGTGTGTGTTTGTGTGTGTTACTGTGTGTGTGTGTGTGTGTGTGTGTGTGTGTGTGTGTGTGTGTGTGTGTGTGTGTGTGTGTGCGCGCGTTATACAGTTAGTACAGTTAATACAGTTAGTACAGTTAATACAGTTAGTACAGTTAGTACAGTTAGTGCAGTTAGTACAGTTAGTACAGTTAGTGCAGTTAGTACAGTTAATACAGTTAGTACAGTTAGTACAGTTAATACAGTTAGTACAGTTAATACAGTTAATACAGTTAGTACAGTTAGTACAGTTAATACAGTTAGTACAGTTAGTACAGTTAGTACAGTTAGTACAGTTAGCACAGTTAGTGCAGTTAGTACAGTTAGTACAGTTAGTACAGTTAATACAGTACGGTTAGTGCAGTTAATACAGTTAGTACAGTTAGTGCAGTTAGTGCAGTTAATACAGTTAGTACAGTTAGTACAGTTAGTACAGTTAGTACAGTTAATACAGTTAGTACAGTTAATACAGTTAGTACAGTTAGTGCAGTTAATACAGTTAGTGCAGTTAGTGCAGTTAGTACAGTACGGTTAGTGCAGTTAATACAGTTAGTGCAGTTAGTACAGTTAGTACAGTTAATACAGTACGGTTAGTACAGTTAATACAGTTAGTACAGTTAGTACAGTTAATACAGTTAATACAGTTAGTACAGTTAATACAGTACGGTTAGTGCAGTTAGTACAGTTAGTACAGTTAGTACAGTTAGTACAGTTAGTACAGTTAGTATAGTTAATACAGTATGGTTAGTGCAGTTAATACAGTTAGTACAGTTAATACAGTACGGTTAGTGCAGTTAGTACAGTTAGTACAGTTAGTACAGTTAGTACAGTTAGTACAGTTAGTACAGTTAATACAGTATGGTTAGTGCAGTTAGTACAGTTAGTACAGTTAGTACAGTTAGTGCAGTTAGTGCAGTTAGTGCAGTTAGTACAGTTAGTACAGTTAATACAGTTAGTACAGTTAATACAGTTAATACAGTTAGTGCAGTTAGTACAGTTAGTACAGTTAATACAGTTAGTACAGTTAATACAGTTAGTGCAGTTAATACAGTACGGTTAGTGCAGTTAATACAGTTAGTACAGTTAGTGCAGTTAGTACAGTTAGTGCAGTTAGTACAGTTAGTACAGTTAGTACAGTTAGTACAGTTAATACAGTTAGTGCAGTTAGTACAGTTAGTACAGTTAATACAGTTAGTACAGTTAGTACAGTTAATACAGTTAGTGCAGTTAGTACAGTACGGTTAGTGCAGTTAGTACAGTTAATACAGTTAGTACAGTTAATAAAGTTAGTGCAGTTAGTACAGTTAGTACAGTTAGTACAGTTAGTACAGTTAGTACAGTTAGTACAGTTAGTACAGTTAGTGCAGTTAATACAGTTAGTACAGTTAGTACAGTTAGTACAGTTAGTACAGTTAATGTGCGTGCGTGTTACTGTGTGTGTGTGCGTGTTACTGTGTGTGTGTGCGTGTTACTGTGTGCGTGGTAATGTGTGTGTGTGCGTGTTACTGTGTGTGTGTGTGTGTTACTGTGTGTGTGTGCGTGTTACTGTGTGTGTGTGTGTGTTACTGTGTGCGTGGGTGTGTGGGCGTTTGGAGAAGTGTGTGTGCTCCGTGTGAGTTCCACTTAACTTGTAAGGGGCTGTTTATCATGCTAACTGACCACCCTTGGCAGGCTGAAGGGGTGACAATGACCACGGTGCCCGGTGCTGCAAAGTCCTGTGGATCCTTTCCTTGGAAGCACGTGGCTGCTTCCTCCTGAGCCATATAGAATGGGGGGCTGCCTGCCTCATGTAGGGGGTGGGGGTTTAGGAAGTACTGGAGGTCATGGATCCGGATGTTCCCATCACCAAAACAGTTTCCAAGGACATTAGGATGGACACACATGGTCAGACATTCTCTCTCTCACGCACACGCACGCACACACGCACGCACGCACACGCGCACACACACACACACACACACACACACACACACACACACACACACGCACGCACACACGCACGCATGCATGCACACACGCACACACACGCACGTACACGCGCACACACGCGCACGCACACATGCACGCACGCACACACACTCTCAGACACACACACACGCACTCGGTTAGACATATAACATCTGCTATGATCCCTCGACTAAATTTGACTGTTTGCCACCGTACACAAAGTATGGCCAGAATACACAGACATAAAATCCAGACCCGTCTGACTAACATTACAGGAGCCCTAGGGGCAGTATATTTCAGTAGATTTAAGCAGTAAGACCTGGTGGGGTGTGATATATGACCACTATACAATGGCTTAGGGCTGTTCTATTGCGGAGTGCCTGGAGACATCCCTTAGCCGTGGTGTACTGGCCATATACCACAAACCCCCCCAGGTGCCTGGAGACATCCCTTAGCCGTGGTGTACTGGCCATATACCACAAACCCCCCCAGGTGCCTGGAGACATCCCTTAGCCGTGGTGTACTGGCCATATACCACAAACCCCCCCAGGTGCCTGGAGACATCCCTTAGCCGTGGAGTACTGGCCATATACCACAAACCCCCCCAGGTGCCTGGAGACATCCCTTAGCCGTGGAGTACTGGCCATATACCACAAACCCCCCCAGGTGCCTGGAGACATCCCTTAGCCGTGGTGTACTGGCCATATACCACAAACCCCCCCAGGTGCCTGGAGACATCCCTTAGCCGTGGAGTACTGGCCATATACCACAAACCCCCCAAGGTGCCTGTAGACATCCCTTAACCGTGGAGTACTGGTCATATACCACAAACCCCCCCAGGTGCCTGTAGACATCCCTTAGCCGTGGTGTACTGGCCATATACCACAAACCCCCCCAGGTGCCTGGACACATCCCTTAGCCGTGGTGTACTGGCCATATACCACAAACCCCCCCAGGTGCCTGGAGACATCCCTTAGCCGTGGAGTACTGGCCATATACCACAAACCCCCCAGGTGCCTGGAGACATCCCTTAGCCGTGGAGTACTGGTCATATACCACAAACCCCCCCAGGTGCCTGTAGACATCACTTAGCCGTGGTGAACTGGCCAAATACCACAAACCCCCCCAGGTGCCTGGACACATCCCTTAGCTGTGGTGTACTGGCCATATACCACAACCCCCCCCCAGGTGCCTGGAGACATCCCTTAGCCGTGGTGTACTGGTCATATACCACAACCCCCCCCCCCCCCCCCCCCCCCCAGGTGCCTAATTGTTATTGTAAACTGGTTACCAACTTCATTAGAACAGTAAACTGGTCGTACTTTAATACAGACATCTAGTACTTTAAAACAGACATCTAGTACTTTAATACAGACATCTAGTACTTTAATACAGACATCTAGTACTTTAAAACAGACATCTAGTACTTTAATACAGACATCCAGTACTTTAATACAGACATCTAGTACTTTAAAACAGACATCTAGTACTTTCATACAGTCATCTAGTACTTTAATGCAGTCATCTAGTACTTTAAAACTGACATCCAGTACTTTAAAACAGACATCTAGTACTTTAATACAGACATCTACTACTTTAATACAGACATTTAGTACTTCAATACAGACAGCTACTACTTTAAAGCAGACATCCAGTACTTTAAAACAGACATCCAGTACTTTAAAACAGACATCTAGTACTTTAATACAGACATCTAGTACTTTAATACAGACATTTAGTACTTCAATACAGACATCTACTACTTTGATACAGACATATAGTACTTCAATACAGACATATAGTACTTTAATACAGACATTTAGTACTTCAATACAGACATCTGGTACTTAAATACAGTCATCTAGTACTTTAAAACAGACATCCAGTACTTTAAAACAGACATCTAGTACTTTAATACAGATATCTACTACTTTAATACAGACATTTAGTACTTCAATACAGACAACTAGTACTTTAATACAGACATGTGGTACTTCAAAACAGACATCTACAACTTTAATACAGTCATCTAGTACTTTAAAACAGACATCTACTACTTTAAAACAGACATCCAGTACTTGAATACAGTCATCCAGTACTTTAATACAGTCATCTAGTACTTTAATACAGTCATCTAGTACTTTAATACAATCATCTAGTTCTTTAATACAGTCATCTAGTACTTTAATACAGTCATCTAGTACTTTAATACAGACATCAACTACTTTAATACAGACATCCGCTACTTTAATCCAGTCATCTAGTACTTTAATACTGTCATCTAGTACTTTAATACAGACATCTAGTACTTTAATACAGTCATCTAGTACTTTAATACAGACATCAACTACTTTAATACAGACATCCGCTACTTTAATCCAGTCATCTAGTACTTTAATACTGTCATCTAGTACTTTAATACAGACATCAACTACTTTAATACAGACATATAGTACTTCAATACAGACATATATTACTTTAATACAGACATTTAGTACTTCAATACAGACATCTAGTACTTTAATACAGTCATCTAGTACTTTAAAACAGACATCCAGTACTTTAAAACAGACATCTAGTACTTTAATACAGACCTCTAGTACTAAAACATGTTGATGATACAAGCAGAACTGAACTACCAGGGAACAGTCAAATTATTCTGTTGAGAGTGCCGACTTGACGAGGGGCTCGATATAAAGTACAGTTAGATATTTCATAATTTTAGGGCAAGACACGTACTGTATGATTAAAAATGCTTAGAATCACCATTCTGTAGATTGATGTTGGGGACTTTATCAAACAAATGAATTATAGTAGAACGATCACTGTTGGAATGACTGCTTCTAGACATTGATCCACTCTGAATGATGACAGCCTGTTTTTTTCCTGAAAAGTGATTTAGCTATGGAAGCAGTACTAACTAAGCTATCTTTCATGTCTCGGCCAATACCACATATCTCCATACTTGCCCTTATATCTTAGTATGGGAGTGTGAGGCGAAACTCAGAGTATAAGGAATGATACAATCTTTAGTCCACGTAGATTACTTCAGTCCGGGTTCACATAGTTTTACTTTAGTCTTGGTACACATAGTGTTACTTTAGTCCTGGTACACATAGTATTACTTTAGTCCTGGTACACATAGTATTACTTTAGTCTTGGTACAAATAGTATTACATTAGTCTTGGTACACATAGTATTACTTTAGTCTTGGTACACATAGTATTACATTAGTCCTGGTACACATAGTATTACTTTAGTCTTGGTACACATAGTATTACTTTATTCCTAGTACACATAGAACTACATTAATCTTGGTACACATAGTATTACTTTAGTCTTGGTACACATAGTATTACATTAGTCTTGGTACACATAGTATTACATTAGTCTTGGTACACATAGTATTACTATTACCATAACAGTAATGGTTGTGGTTTGGTTATCCATCAGTTCTACAAATGTAGGGGAGTGTGTGTGTGTGTGCGTGTGTGCGTGTGTGTGTGGGTGTGTGTGTGTGTGCTCCGTATATACAATTTAAACCCTGGTTGGTTTGAGAGCAAACCCCCACAATAGGCAGCAAGCTACAGTCCTCATTATCACCATGGGCAGATTAGAGGTAATGACTGGATGTATCAGAAATATGAAAAGGAGGGAAGAGTTCTGGGGATAAGCAGTGCACGGAGAAAAGGTTTATTAAGGCCATTATTTTAATGGCTCTCAGACAATGGCCCCTCTGATAGTTGTCCTGCACAGTACAGCCATGTTGTACAGCTGCTGGGACTACAGAGGATGATGCTTAATAGGAGGTGTACACACTAACACACCTGCTCACACAATAATGTCGAAATGGTCAGGTGTTTCTGCCATCACAAACAGCCATGGGGATACACACACTGTCGTCATACTCTGCTGCAGGTATGACCAGTAACGGCGTTGGTAATACCACAAATGTATGTGTGATTGTGTGTGTGTGTGTATATGCAAGAATTTGTGTGTGCACGGGCACCTGAGTGTGACAGAAACCAGGCTTCACTGTCACACAGTCCAATAGCGTCACTATTTGAAGCACATGAACTGAAACTAGGCTGCACCGTCACACAGTCCAATAGCGTCACTATTTGATGCACATGAACTGATAGCAGGCTACACAGCCACACAGTCCAATAGCGTCACTATTTGATGCACATGAACTGATAGCAGGCTGCACAGCCACACAGTCCAATAGGGTCACTATTTGATGCACATGAACTGATAGCAGGCTGCACAGCCACACAGTCCAATAGCGTCATTATTTGATGCACATGAACTGATAGCAGGCCGCACAGCCACACAGTCCAATAGCGTCACTATTTGATGCACATGAACTGATAGCAGGCTGCACAGCCACACAGTCCAATAGCGTCACTATTTGATGCACATGAACTGATAGCAGGCTGCACAGCCACACAGTCCAATAGCGTCACTATTTGATGCACATTAACTGATAGCAGGCTGCACAGCCACACAGACCAATAGCGTCACTATTTGATGCACATGAACTGATAGCAGGCTGCACAGCCACACAGTCCAATAGCGTCACTATTTGATGCACACGAACTGATAGCAGGCTGCACAGCCACTTATCCTTTTAGTTGTTGTTCATCCAAGCTTGGAGAATGGAGGCACATCTGCTTGAGAGACCAAGCCATTCTCACAACAATGTTGTCTGCTGTACTAATACCGGAGTGACGCAAAACTACGCTTGCTATTTTGGTATTAAATTGCACGGCCGCAACATCTCAATTATGAAACATGTAATGACTCAGTGCTGAGAAAATAGAGGTACAGGGATTTCCGGAGTTTAGTCTTCCTGTAACATAGATGACCTGGTACGTTAATGGCGAAACAGTAATGTAATCTAATGCTTCTGGTAGGTTAATGGAGAAACAGTAGTGTAATCTAATGCTTCTGTACGTTAATGGACTAACAGCAGTGTAATGTAAGGCTTCTGGTACATTAATGGACTAACAGCAGTGTAATGTAAGGCTTCTGGTACGTTAATGGACTACCAGTAGTGTAATGTAATGCTTCTGGTACGTTAATGGAGAAACAGCAGTGTCATGGAAATAAACCGTCTGGGTGTAGTATCAGATTGTCATTGTTATTTGGGAGAAAAGGCAGTAGTCTTCTTCCTACATAGAACCCCAAAGCAATAATCTTTACCTCCCCTGGAGACTGGAACGCAAGCTCCTTTGAGAGAGAGAGAGAGAGAGAGAGAGAGAGAGAGAGAGAGAGAGAGAGAGAGATAAGGAAATAGCACCCATTGCCCTTTATGGTTGTGAGGTCTGGGGTCCGCTCACCAACCAAGAATTCACAAAATGGAACAAACACCAAATATCTTTATTCATTTGAAACTTCTGTGAGTGTAATGTTTACTGTTAATTTTTATTGCTTATTTTCACTTTTGTATATTATCTACATCACTTGCTTTGGCAATGTTAACATAGGCTTCCCATGCCAATAAAGCCCCTTGAATGTAATTGAACTGAGAGAGAAAGAGAGAGAGAGAGAGAGAGATAGATAGAGAGAGAGAGAGAGAGAGAGAGAGAGAGAGAGAGAGATAGACAGAGTGAGTTAAACAGAGAGATAGAAAGAAAGAAAGAAAGAAAGAAAGAAAGAAAGAAAGAAAGAAAGAAAGAGCGAGCGAGAGAGAGACAGAGTTAAACAGAGAGAGATAGAGATAAAAAGAAAGAAACACAGAGATTTACAATACAGTGAAACTAAAGAATGCTCTCACATAATCATCCTTAATGAGTGCCTTATGGTTGATCAGCCAGTAGCGGTTGGTGCTATGTAAGATGAGGGAGGACAATTATTTTTTTTATGATCATGGCCTTATTTATATTACATCATATTGGATGACTTTCATTCATTTCCATTCACCCAGTTCAATGTAACATCGATAGGTTTAGGCTACTACACGATACTCAAATGTTCCCTGTACCCATCATGAGGTTATTACAACAGCCTACGAACTAAAGTTTACAAAGTAGGTGCACACAAGGTCAAGAGAAAGATGTGAGATGACAGACAGTGACACGTGCAATAGCGCCTTGCATACTCTTCTCTGCATTTAGCTGATATAGGGTGTAATGATTGGTCCATTGCACTTTAATGTATAATGTTTACATACCCTATATTACTAATCTCATAGGTATATACTGTACTCTATACTATCTACTGCATCTTGCCATCTTGATGTAATGATAACTAGCCACTTTAAACAATGCCACTTTATATAATGTTTTCTTACCCTACATTACTCATCTCATATGTACAGTATATAGTGTAAACTATACCATCTACTGCATCTTAGCTATGCCGTTCGGCCATCACTCATTCATATATTTGTATGTACATATTCGTATTCACTTGTGTGTATAAGGTAGTTGTTGTGAAATTGTTAGGTTAGATTACTTGTTAGATATTACCGCATGGCTGGAACTAGAAGCACAAGCATTTCGCTACACTCTCATTAACAGCTGCTAACCATGTGTATGTGACAAATACGTTTGATTTGATGTGATTTGAAAATAATTTGCTCAGTTGTGCACGAGATCTTCAGTTTCGCGGTAATTTCTCACATGGAATAGCCTTCATTTCTCAGAACAAGAAGAGACTGACGAGTTTCAGAACAAAGTGCTTTGTTTCCTGCCATTTTGAGCCTAAAATCGAACCCACAAATGCTGATACTCCAGATACTCAACTAGTCTAAAGAAGGCCAGTTTTATTGCTTCTTTAATTAGGACAACAGTTTACAGCTGTGCTAACATAATTGCAAAAGGGTTTTATACTGATCAATTAGCCTTTTAAAATTAAAAACTTGAAAGCCTCCCGGGTGGCAGAGTGGTTAAGGGTGCTGTACTGCAGCATCAGCTGTGCCACGAGAGACTCTGGGTTTGCGCCCAGGCTCTGTCGTAACCGGCCGCGACTGGGAGGTCCGTGGGGTGACGCACAATTGGCCTAGCATCGTCCAGGTTAGGCAGAGCTTGTCTGGTAGGGAAATCCTTGTCTCATCGCGCACCAGCAACTCCTGTGGCGGGCCGGGCGCAGTGCGCGCTAACACATTGGTGCGGCTGGCTTCCGGGTTGGATGGCGCTGTGTTAATAAGCAGTGCAGGTTGGGTTTTATATCGGAGGACGCATGACTTTTAACCTTCGTCTCTCCCGAGCCCGTACGTGAGTTGTAGCGATGAGACAAGATAGTAGCTATTAAAAAACAATTGGATACCATTTTTTTTCAATTATAAACTTGGATTAACTAACACAACGTGCCATTGGAACACAGGAGTGATGGTTGCTAATAATGGGCCTCTGTACACCTATGTAGATATTCCATTACAAATCAGCCTTTTCCAGCTACATTTACAACATTAACAATTTCTACATAGTATTTCTGATCAATTTTATGTTAAAAAAACAAAAAACAAGGACATTTAAAGGTGACCCCAGACATTTGAACGGTTCTGTATATATATTTTTTAGCTAAACATGTAGGGCTCAAAACAGGTTGGATTATATTTTGTATAGTTTTATCTAATGAAAATGATGAGCTGGCACATTCCTAGAGAAAATGATTTAGTGTCGAGGGGCTGACTAATGGTGAATAAACTGTAAGCCATAAAAACAAAGAGAGTCACACTCCATTTGTTTAACCTCCCAGTCATTTATTGGGTAATTTATTTTTAAATAATAAAATAAATAACAAATAAATTACTGGCAGGTTATACATATGGAGTGTGTGACTCTCTTTGTTTTTATAGTATATAATTTCATTTAAAAAAATCTAAGCTTTTGTAAATGCTTCACAATTTTCAGTTTTATGAATTTCACTGAGGAGGATGGTCCTCTTAATCAGTGTCTGATTAAAAAAATGCTTTACAGCGAAAGCTACACAAACGATTATGTTAGGTGACCACCAACTCACATAAAAACACAGCCATTTTTTATGCACAAATAGAGACAAAATTAATCACTAACCTTTGATGATCTTCATCAGATGAAACTCATAGGACTTTATGTTACACAATACATGTATGTTTTGTTCGGTTAAGTTCATATTTATATCCAAAAAATCGTATTTTACATTGGCGTGATACGTTCAGTAGTTCCAAAACATGCAGTGATATTGCAGAGAGCCACATGAATTCACAGAAATACTCATTAGAAATGTTGATGAAAATTCAAGTCGTATGCATGGAACGATGCTTGTTTTGTTCGATAATGTCCATCATTTATGTCCATTTATTTCTAATAGCTTCTTTTGTTAGGGCATTTGGTAAACAAATCCAAAAGCACGATCTGGTCCAGTGGGACAAAAGGTTCAAAATGTATATTACAGGTCGACGAAACTTGTCAGAACTAAGTATAGAATCAATCTTTAGGATGTTTTTATCATAAAAATTCAATAATGTTCCAACCGGAGACTTCCATTGTCTGTAGAAAAGCCATGGAACGCAGGTCACTGTCACGTGAAAGCGCATGACTGAGAACGAGGCTGCAGACAGACCCCTTAGTCAAATAGCTCCCATCCGGCCCCCCTTCACACGAGAAGCCTGAAACAACATTCTAAAGACGGTTGACATCTAGTGGAAGCCTTAGGAAGTGCAAAATAACCTATTTCCCACTGTGTATTCAATAGGGGTGAGTTCAAAAACTACAAACCTCAGATTTCCCACTTCCTGTTTGAATTTTTGTCTCAGGTTTTTGCCTGCCACATGAGTTCTGTTATACTCACAGACATTATTCAAACAGTTTTAGAAACTTCAGAGTGTTTTCTATCCAATACTAATAATACTATGCATATATTAGCATCTGGGACAGAGTAGGAGGCAGTTCACTCTGGGCACGCTATTCATCCAAAAGTGAAAATGCTGCCCACTATTAACTTCCCAAAGATGTTTTAAGACTTATTCACTTATTTTCTCCCCGTCTTTATTTCTTTCTTTCTTTCGTTTTCTTTTTGCCATTTTAGAGGATGATGAGGTAGTAGTTACGGCTCCAGTCCTCTCCAACATGTAAAGGAAGGAAGGAGTGGCTAACAAAGAGGAGGAGTGATAGTGAATTTCTGTTTGTCACACGGCCCAATCCATGATTTTAAATGGGTAATAATTGGCCAATTAAACGGACTGCCACACACACAAGCGCACGCACAAACACAAGCGCACGCACGCACACACACACACACACACACACACACACACACACACACACACACACACACACACACACACACACACACACACACACACACACACAAACCCCAAGCCAAGAAACAACATTTTGTTACAGTATAGCAGAGTGAAATCATTTTTTTTTTAAACCTGATTATAAATCCTCTTGGTGAGGGAAGTGATGTGAGAAAATTGATTGATTATAAATCCTCTTGGTGGGGGAAGTGATGTGAGAAAATTGATTGATTATAAATCCTCTTGGTGGGGGAAAGTGACGTGAGAAAATGTATTGATTATAAATCCTCTTGGTGGGGGAAAGTGACGTGAGAAAATTGATTGATTATAAATCCTCTTGGTGGGAGAAAGTGACGTGAGAAAATTGATTGATTATAAATCCTCTTGGTGGGGGAAAGTGACGTGAGAAAATTGTGTAATGTTTTGTGCACACTTGGTTTTCATAATTTCTCTTTAAGAAGCTCCGAACACTCTTGGGAAGTAATTCCACTTGACAGAACAAGGGCCTGTGCTGGAGAGTATTGGGAAGGGAAACAAACTCTCATTTACCACAGGTTAATCCTCGTTAATGGGTTTGTTTAAATTCAATGAAAAGAGAATATGCACAGAATGAATTATGGAAATGATTAATGGATTTTCTAGCAAGTAATCATTTAAATGGATAAATATGCACACATACATATTCATTTTGGAAGAATCGCTTTATGCCATATTTTTCCAATACTAGTGGAAAATAAGCCATTAATGTGTTATGTCCAGGCTGCAACAAAGGTAAATAAAAAACAGCAACGTTTTTTGGCAGCCAGTGGAATATGAGAATTCAACAAGCATTCATATTCACTTAGTTTCTACCACATGAACCACTGTTTCCCCTTCTTACTTCTTATTCCTCTAAAAACACTTAAACTCACTGAAAGTTGAAACCCCGATGTCTTAGAGGGGTTGCTATCAAAGTTTAATCTCGCAGGTTTGGGACCATGACTTGGCGAAGGCTTGTCAAAATAGGAAAACCTGCGGGGAGGCTGTGACAGAGTCGCTGTTGGGAGTGACACTTCCAGTGTGTCTGGCAGACAGAGTCTGAGGCAGTGTAGGAGGTTCAAGGGCCCCCGGAATAGAGAGAGTCCCCTGGCCACTGACACAATGCTAGCCAG
This sequence comes from Oncorhynchus kisutch, assembly GCF_002021735.2. Lineage (NCBI taxonomy): Eukaryota > Metazoa > Chordata > Actinopteri > Salmoniformes > Salmonidae > Oncorhynchus > Oncorhynchus kisutch. The sequence continues at coordinate 38,571,735 of NC_034182.2, forward strand.
ACTAGCTTATTTCAGGGAAATAAGTCATGGGGAGTGTTTGAGAGGAGGTGGCTAGGTGACCCGTGCCAACATGAACAGATGCCAAGAGGGTTGACCAGTCACTCCACAGAACAGAGGCGGTTTATACTGAGATATTGACTATAAACGGGTAAATATTTGACTTCTGTTTGATTGTTACGGTATTGTTTCTCAGCCACGATAGGTAAGACTTATGCATTCTCCATTCAGAAGGTTGTAAACGTTGATAATGACACTTACAGGTTTGGTATATTTCTTGCATATCTTTAGGCAACTGTGTACATATCACTCTGTGTGGTTTGGGATGGCACCAGAGACCGCAGTTTACGGATGGAGGTGAAGTGTCCACGCAAACAACAATCACTAATAAACACACACACACACACAAACTCACAGGCATTTACAAATTGGTTTCTTGGCTCTAATGTCTCTTACGTTCATAATAATGTCTCCCTGTCACCGGGCCTGCACATTCCCACTCCCCTGCTAATGCTGTAAGTGCGCCAAGCAACCCCATGACTGCCTCCTCTGTTCCAGCAGCCAAGGATAAAAGACAATTATTTCCCACATATCAGCAAGACTATTAGCCTGAATAATTATTTCTATATAACACCAAGCTCTTTGTGGGGTACAATTTTCTTATTGAGTCGGATAAAATGAGATTTTCGATGATTCCTTATGTGCTCTTGTTGTGTTTGGTGGTTGTCCTGGTACAAATTGGTCTGCTTCTTGGCTTGCCATCAGAAACACCTGTGTAGACTCCTCGCTGAAATGAAGAGATTAAACACACACCATCGGGTTATTGTCAGGTCACAGCTCAAGTCTCTCCAGATAGCATTGGTGGTAGCTGGGTGTTTCTGCGCCTGTGCCTCTGTCTGTGTCTGTGCGTGTGTTTGGGAGAGAGAGAGTGTGTGTGACCGCCTATGCCTGTACGTCTGTGTGTCTGTGCACGTGGGTGCATCACACGTGGACTTAGTCCAGCAAAACCCCAGCTATCACTCAGTGGCTACAAAGAACTAGGAACTAAAGTGGAACGTTCACAGTGTGAACCCACCCAAATGTCCCCTTATATTCCACAGGATCCACTCAAGTGCTCTCTCCACTATAACCGACCCCTCGGAGAGAGACACCATCCCAATAGGTCCAGGAGTGGCAGGTAGTGGTGAGTAATATCCAACAAGCTCTCACAGTCTCACTGCATTATTAGAAGCAGGTAGCCTAGTGGTTAGAGTGTAGGGACGGCAGGTAACCTAGTGGTTAGAGTGTAGGGATGGCAGGTAGCCTAATGGTTAGAGTGTAGGGACGGCATGTAGCCTAGTGGTTAGAGTGTAGGGACGGCAGGTAGCCTAGTGGTTAGAGCGTTGGACCAGTAACTGAAAGGTTGCTGGATCAAATCAAATCAAATCAAATGTTATTTGTCACATACACAGCAGATAGCAGATGTTAGTGCGAGTGTAGCGAAATGCTTGTGCTTCTAGTTCCGACAATGCAGTAATAACCAACAAGTAATCTAGCTAACAATTCCAAAACTACTACCTTATAGACACAAGTGTAAGGGGATAAAAATATGTACGTAAGATATATGAATGAGTGATGGTACAGAGCGGCATAGGCAAGATACAGTAGATGGTATTGAGTGCAGTATATACATATGAGATGAGTATGTAAACAAAGTGGCATAGTTAAAGTGGCTAGTGATACATGTATTACATAAGGATGCAGTAGATGATATAGAGTACAGTATATACGTATACATATGAGATAAATAATGTAGGGTATGTAAACATTATATTAGGTAGCATTGTTTAAATTGGCTAGTGATATATTTTACATCATTTCCCATCAATTCCCATTATTAAAGTGGCTGGAGTTGAGTCAGTGTGTTGGCAGCAGCCACTCAATGTTAGTGGTGGCTGTTTAACAGTCTGATGGCCTTGAGATAGAAGCTGTTTTTCAGTCTCTCGGTCCCAGCTTTGATGCACCTGTACTGACCTCGCCTTCTGGATGATAGCGGGGTGAACAGGCAGTGGCTCGGGTGGTTGTTGTCCTTGATGATCTTTATGGCCTTCCTGTGACATCGGGTGGTGTTGGTGTCCTGGAGGGCAGGTAGTTTGCCCCCGGTGATGCGTTGTGCAGACCTCACTACCCTCTGGAGAGCCCTACGGTAGTTGCCGTACCAGGCAGTGATACAGCCCGACAGGATGCTCTCGATTGTGCATCTGTAGAACTTTGTGAGTGCTTTTGGTGACAAGCCAAATTTCTTCAGCCTCCTGAGGTTGAAGAGGCGCTGCTGCGCCTTCTTCACGATGCTGTCTGTGTGGGTGGACCAATTCAGTTTGTCTGTGATGTGTACGCCGAGGAACTTAAAACTTACTACCCTCTCCACTACTGTTCCATCGATGTGGATAGGGGGGTGTTCCCTCTGCTGTTTCCTGAAGTCCACAATCATCTCCTTAGTTTTGTTGACGTTGAGTGTGAGGTTATTTTCCTTACACCACACTCCGAGGGCCCTCACCTCCTCCCTGTAGGCCGTCTCGTCATTGTTGGTAATCAAGCCATCCACTGTTGTGTCGTCCGCAAACTTGATGATTGAGTTGGAGGCGTGCGTGGCCACGCAGTCGTGGGTGAACAGGGAGTACAGGAGAGGGCTCAGAACGCACCCTTGTGGGGCCCCAGTGTTGAGGATCAGCGGGGTGGAGATGTTGTTGCCTACCCTCACCACCTGGGGGCGGCCCGTCAGGAAGGCCAGTACCCAGTTGCACAGGGCGGGGTCGAGACCCAGGGTCTCGAGCTTGATGACGAGCTTGGAGGGTGTTAAATGGTGTTAAATGCCGAGCTGTATTCGATGAACAGCATTCTCACGTAGGTATTCCTCTTGTCCAGATGGGTTAGGGCAGTGTGCAGTGTGGTTGAGATTGCATCGTCTATGGACCTATTTGGGCGGTAAGCAAATTGGAGTGGGTCTAGGGTGTCAGGTAGGGTGGAGGTGATATGGTCCTTGACTAGTCTCTCAAAGCACTTCATGATGACAGAAGTGAGTGCTACGGGGCGGTAGTCGTTTAGCTCAGTTACCTTAGCTTTCTTGGGAACAGGAACAATGGTGGCCCTCTTGAAGCATGTGGGAACAACAGACTGGGATAGGGATTGATTGAATATGTCCGTAAACACACCAGCCAGCTGGTCTGCGCATGCTCTGAGGGCGCGGCTGGGGATGCCGTCTGGGCCTGCAGCCTTGCGAGGGTTGACACGTTTAAATGTTTTCCTCACGTCGGCTGCAGTGAAGGAGAGTCTGCATGTTTTAGTTGCGGGCAGTGTCAGTGGCACTGTATTGTCCTCAAAGCGGGCAAAAAAGTTATTTAGTCTGCCTGGGAGCAAGACATCCTGGTCCGTGACGGTGCTGGTTTTCTTTTTGTAATCCGTGATTGACTGTAGACCCTGCCACATACCTCTTGTGTCAGAGCCATTGAATTGTGATTCTACTTTGTAGGTCCAGCATGGATCTCTGGTTCTCTATAGAATGTCTAGTGGTGATCTTGAGTGTGGTAGTATGGATACTCTGTCTGTCCTCTCCAAGCCCACGTCTACAGTTGCTGCGCTAACGCAACGGCTAGGAGGTATCACTTCTTTAGTGAATAAGAGTTCAAAGTTCATACCAAGTTGCCATACTTTAAGCTCATGCTATATTCTGGCTGGTATAGTCGAAATTCATCCTTTCGGCGTGTTGATCGTCATCTTCACATTGAAATTCGATGCTAATTTCTTTAGGTTCTTGTCTTTCGACTAGAGCTCACGCTGAGGTTGGCTTAGTTCTGTAGGTGACCTTTTCCTTTTTAACGCGGGGACCGCAAGTCGTCATGTCCTTGGAACAGGAAGTTGAGTTTTCGTCAACGGGTTTATATAGTGGTGAAAGAATGGCATGTTTCATAGTTTACAACCAGTGTCTGTTCCCTTGGGCGGGGCCTCTGAGTGAGCAGAGTTTACAACCAGTGTCTGTTCCCTTGGGCGGGGCCTCTGAGTGAGCAGAGTTTACAACCAGTGTCGGTTCCCTTGGGCGGGGCCTCTGAGTGAGCTGAGTTTACAACCAGTGTTTGTTCCCTTGGGCGGGGCCTCTTAGTGAGCTGAGTTTACAACCAGTGTTTGTTCCCTTGGGCGGGGCCTCTGAGTGAGCTGAGTTTCTCTATGACAAACCGTTCTCTCATTAAAGAAGGTAAAATTACATTTAATCTTTTCACAAATAGTTTCATATTTAAACATTTAAATTGCACAACAATTCCATGTGAATCTGATAACTCGAATGTGTCGACTTTCCAAGATACAGTTTATGTCGTCCTATCATCGTAATCATGTCTCAGACGCTTACCGAAATATGGTTCCGTTTCCCACCTTTTGATGTCACCAGACTCGCTATGTTAACAAAGGCTTTACAAGAGTCAACTCTATAAAGTAGAGAGAGAGAAAAGGGGAAAGGTATTTATGGGGGTCATAAACCTCACCCATCAGACCAACGTCATGACAACATTACGGCATCCACCCAACCCCTCTGATTCAGAGGGGTTGTGTTAAATGCGCAAGAAGCATTCAGTTGTACAACTGAACTATATATATATTATATAGTATTACCAGTATCCTATTAGGCCTACTTGATGGCAAAAGCAGTCACTGTTGCCCCTAGTGGCCGGTTTTTGAAGGCATTTCCCGACGTCCAAAGGACACGTATAGACGTTCGATTTCGACGTCAATCTTGAGCAATCTCCATGCTAATATCATCAGGTCCTGACTCTGTGTGTCACCACTATGTGATGACCACTGTCACAACCACCGTCTCAGTCCCTACCCTATATTGGATGTGACGCTGCTATTTCCTATGTACAAACGCACCTCAGGTTGCCATGGTTCCCCATTACCTCTATGAGGTAAGAGGATGGGGCTTTGAAGGGCAGTTAGGATTGGATCCAGAGTATTGCGGTTTCAAGTACTGCATATTAAAAGACTACTTCATATGGTTGCTCTATGCAGTGGACCCCTCCATACAAACGTATTTGAAATAGAGGTTTAAACCTCAATGACATTCAGTGAATGTAACTGTTACAGTGCTATGGGTTCACATCTGAAGTATTATATTAAGTAGATGTAATGTCACTAAAAACAGACATCCTATTATTATATATATATTTTTAAAGCAATTTGTTTTCATATTTGTCTTAATTAATCTAAATTGTATATTCTACAATGCTTTAGCGTTAGTAGTCCACCAGGCCAATAGATGGCGGTGGTGCACTGTGGTACGCCATGGCGTACGCCATTCCTCAGAATAAAGAAAGCGCAATAACTTTGCAGACATAAACTTTAGTCATTTTTTTTACTACTATTGGAACAGAACTTTTAAACTTTCTAATATCGAAAGAATGTGTATTGTCGTCAGTTTTCTACTGCGGCAGCGGTATGTAGAAAAACATTCAGTTATTTTTGTCTTCATATATATAAGTGTTTCTATTGTATAAATGCGAAATACATTTTGATTTCATGTGCAATCATACAGTAAGACATGGTTTTTGTGGAAAATGTTTGAGTTCTGCTTTAGGTAAAGTGAATTTATGTTGTGAAAAAGTGTGTACTTGTTTGATGTGACTGTTTTCAAAGTACGAACAAGAAAATAGACAATTGAACAAGAGAAAAAAAATCATTCTTCAGAACAAAGAAAGCGCCAGAACTTTGCAGACGTTAATTAACTTGTGTCCGTTCTTTTGACTCTTACAGGCCACCTCAGCTACAAACTGAGGCCGGTAAACATAGACAACTATGAAAGGAAAAAAATCATAAAGGAGACCTATGAACATGTACTACGACTATTCAATAACAGACACCCCCGGGATTTAAATCCACTTACATTTCGATAAGTCACAGACACATTTATAGGAAAGCGCATCTTGTGTTTGTTGTGAAATAACCTGCAATATTTCACATTGCAGAAGATCTCGGACCTCGGAGAATCACAAAGGTTTCAGGAGTGAATAGAACGAATACAAAGGAACTATCTGGGGATGACAATCCTTATATCGCTCAAGTGGAGGAGGGGGAACATTCAAAGGGTTGAACTTTTATCAGCGTTGAATTTCTGAATGTCCCTTTTATAACGCGGCACAATAGATGAGATTGTTATGTTTTAAAGTTAGCCTCCCGATCATTAATTTCTACTCCATGAATCTGGTAAATTTAGGCACATAATCTCAAATATCTAACGACATACACCAGGACAATATATTTGGGGAACCAGGATTTAAATGTGGGTGAATGAAATAAATCACTCATTTTTATAAAGCGTCGGCCATAAAAAAAATGTTTAGCGGTAAAGCTGCAATATGCTGTGGTTGAATTAGTGTTCTTCAACAAGCCATTGGGCACACAATGGTTAAATCAACGTTAATTCCAAGTCATTTCAATCAAATTGAACCAACGTAGAATAGACGTTGAAATGACACCTGTGCCCACTGGGAGTGTACTGTGTGGAAGGTATTCAATCACGGTGGTGTGAATGTGCTTCTGAACCTACCTAACAATGAGTTCTGATTGCCTCGTAAAAGCCTGATAATTTCAGCACAGCGGAACCCCGAAGAACATATCATCTACGAATGTTGTGTTCTCTCTACTTACTCTTTCAAAAAAATATCTTTGTCCTTTCTCACAAACAACCAAGTCCAAACCAAAAAGCAGTGTCTTTCACACTGAACTAGCAAGTAGATGTTAGGAATAATACAACTGAAATAGAGGAGAATCATAGGCAGATTTAGGAGTTAAGTTGTTGCAAATCTAATCCAATTTACCAAACTACTGAGTCATCCGTAAATGTGTTAGAGGCCTGCAGACAATTTCAATGAATATGACCTATAGACCAATATGTCCACAACTCAAGCAATGAAGATAAATGTTCATTCCCAACCCCCTTCTGTACTTGTTTGAGTCTAGTTTTCTCTAATTACACACCCATAGTCACAGGGAAACAGCATGAGTTTGTGTAGCAGAGCATTTCAATTAGTTATTTAGAAAGACTGATTTGTCATTTAACAATTATGATAAAGTATGATTTGACTCATGTAAATGAAGACAAACAGGACGGTGTGGGACGGCAGAAGCAGCTCACAAAATAAACAGAAATTAATCCGATTCTTCCCGACGTTCTTGATTTATTAAAAAATATATGCATTCCGTACATTTGAATTGTCTGATATTTTACTGATATGTCAGGAGCTATGAACATAAGAATCGCTGAACCCGCTATAATACGCTTGACTTTGTATGTGACCGATAAACTTTAATTTCATTTTGATTGAATTTGATAGACAAATAAAATGTACTAGAAACTGTTAGTGCAATTTCATAACCATTTCAGATGTATGCTACTTGTACACGGCAGAGTGAAAGTGCTAACATGCAATGAGTCCAACATCTTATTTAGTTGCAGAATTGCATTTTTTTTTGCACAGTAAGTGAGAACTAATCAGAGATATTCCCACTGACATTTTATGCAAATCGTGTCACATCGAGATCTGTTGTGTCTCATAGAAATGCTGTAGGATAGAAATCTCTTGCTAGCATAGCCCAATCTTGCACCTCTTGATCAAATTCAATAGCAGATGTAAAGTTCATGCTGCGGGCAATCTCATCGATGTGGAATTAGACTTCCAGATGGCTGCTAACTCATGGAAGAATTATTGAAAGCTGGAAAATCGAGCAGACCCAAAAATGATATGCATGTTCTCAAGTTCATGATAGAAACCACAGCGCTGATTAAAAACACCACTCTCTTATCTTCTTCCTGTCTGTAGGGAGTGAACGGCCGCAAGGTTAAAGAATACTAAACTGAGCTGATGTTGAGGATATACTTAATAATATCTGTGTTAATTTAACAACTCAAATAGCAGTCTGACTGTTGAACAGCTTCTATTACCATTAGACTGTTGAACAGCTTCTATTACCATCAGACTGTTGAACAGCTTCTATTACCATCAGACTGTTGAACAGCTTCTATTACCAGACCATCAGACTGTTGAGCAGCTTCTATCACCAGACCATCAGACTGTTGAACAGCTTCTATTACCAGACCATCAGACTGTTGAGCAGCTTCTATCACCAGACCATCAGACTGTTGAACAGCTTCTATCACCATCAGACTGTTGAACAGCTTCTATTACCATCAGACTGTTGAACAGCTTCTATTACCATCAGACTGTTGAGCAGCTTCTATCACCAGACCATCAGACTGTTGAACAGCTTCTATCACCATCAGACTGTTGAACAGCTTCTATTACCATCAGACTGTTGAACAGCTTCTATTACCATCAGACTGTTGAACAGCTTCTATTACCAGACCATCAGACTGTTGAACAGCTTCTATTACCATCAGACTGTTGAACAGCTTCTATTACCAGACCATCAGACTGTTGCACAGCTTCTATAACCATCAGACTGTTGAACAGCTTCTATTACCATCAGACTGTTGAACAGCTTATATTACCATCAGACTGTTGAACAGCTTATATCACCATCAGACTGTTGAACAGCTTCTATTACCATCAGACTGTTGAACAGCTTCTATCACCATCAGACTGTTGAACAGCTTCTATAACCATCAGACTGTTGAACAGCTTCTATCACCATCAGACTGTTGAACAGTTTCTATAACCATCAGACTGTTGAACAGCTTCTATTACCATCAGACTGTTGAACAGCTTATATTACCATCAGACTGTTGAACAGCTTATATCACCATCAGACTGTTGAACAGATTTTATCACCATTAGACTTTGGAACAGCTTCTATTATCAGACCATCAGACTGTGTAACAGCTTCTATTACCATTAGACTGTTGAACAGCTTCTATCACCATCAGACTGTTGAACAGCTTCTATAACCATCATACTGTTGAACAGCTTCTATTACCATCAGACTGTTGAACAGCTTCTATCACCAGACCATCATACTGTTGAATAGCTTCTATCACCAGACCATCATACTGTTGAACAGCTTCTATTACCAGACCATCAGACTGTTGAATAGCTTCTATCACCAGACCATCAGACGGTTGAACAGCTTCTATCACCAGACCATCAGACTGTTGAACAGCTTCTATTATCAGACGATCAGACTGTTGAACAGCTTCTATTACCATCTGACTGTTGAACAGCTTCTATCACCATCAGACTGATGAACAGCTTCTAATACCATCAGACTGTTGAACAGCTTCTATCACCATCAGACTGTTGAACAGCTTCTATAACCATCAGACTGTTGAACAGCTTCTATTACCATCAGACTGTTGAACAGCTTCTATTATCAGACCATCAGACTGTTGAACAGCTTCTATTACCATCAGACTGTTGAACAGCTTCTATTATCAGACCATCAGACTGTTCAACAGCTTCTATTACCATCAGACTGTTGAACAGCTTCTATAACCATCAGACTGTTGAACAGCTTCCATTATCAGACCATCAGACTGATGAACAGCTTCTATCACCATCAGACTGATGAACAGCTTCTATAACCATCATACTGTTGAACAGCTTCTATTACCATCAGACTGTTGAACAGCTTCTATTATCAGACCATCAGACTGTTGAACAGCTTCTATTACCATCAGACTGTTGAACAGCTTCTATTATCAGACCATCAGACTGTTGAACAGCTTCTATTACCATCAGACTGTTGAACAGCTTCTATTATCAGACCATCAGACTGTTGAACAGCTTCTATTACCATCAGACTGTTGAACAGCTTCTATAACCATCAGACTGTTGAACAGCATGTATTACCAGACCATCAGACTGTTGAACAGCTTATATAACCATCAGACTGTTGAACAGCTTCTATCACCATCAGACTGTTGAACAGCTTCTATTACGAGACCATCAGACTGTTGAACAGCCTCTATTACCATCAGACTGTTGAACAGCTTCTATCACCATCAGACTGTTGAACAGCTTCTATAACCATCAGACTGTTGAACAGCTTCCATTATCAGACCATCAGATTGATGAACAGCTTCTATTACCAGACCATCAGACTGTTGAACAGCTTCTGTTACCATCAGACTGTTGAACAGCTTCTATAACCATCAGACTGTTGAACAGCTTGTATTACCAGACCATCAGACTGTTGAACAGCTTCTATAACCATCAGACTGTTGAACAGCTTCTATCAACATCATACTGTTGAACAGCTTCTATTACCATCAGACTGTTGAACAGCTTCTATTATCAGACCATCAGACTGTTGAACAGCTTCTATTACCATCAGACTGTTGAACAGCTTCTATTATCAGACCATCAGACTGTTGAACAGCTTCTATTACCATCAGACTGTTGAACAGCTTCTATTATCAGACCATCAGACTGTTGAACAGCTTCTATTACCATCAGACTGTTGAACAGCTTCTATAACCATCAGACTGTTGAACAGCTTGCATTACCAGACCATCAGACTGTTGAACAGCTTCTATAACCATCAGACTGTTGAACAGCTTCTATCAACATCAGACTGTTGAACATCTTCTATTACGAGACCATCAGACTGTTGAACAGCCTCTATTACCATCAGACTGTTGAACAGCTTCTATCACCATCAGACTGTTGAACAGCTTCTATAACCATCATACTGTTGAACAGCTTCTATTACCATCAGACTGTTGAACAGCTTGTATTACCAGACCATCAGACTGTTGAACAGCTTCTATAACCATCAGACTGTTGAACAGCTTCCATTATCAGACCATCAGATTGATGAACAGCTTCTATTACCAGACCATCAGACTGTTGAACAGCTTCTATTACCATCAGACTGTTGAACAGCTTCTATTACCAGACCATCAGACTGTTGAACAGCTTCTATCACCAGACCATCAGACTGTTGAACAGCTTCTATTATCAGACCATCAGACTGTTGAACAGCTTCTATTACCATCAGACTGTTGAACAGCTTCTATTATCAGACCATCAGACTGTTGAACAGCTTCTATCACCATCAGACTGTTGAACAGCTTCTATAACCATCAGACTGTTGAATAGCTTCTATCACCAGACCATCAGACTGTTGAACAGCTTCTATAACCATCAGACTGTTGAACAGCTTCTATTACCAGACCATCAGACTGTTGAACAGCTTCTATCATCATCAGACTGTTGAACAGCTTCTATGACCATCAGACTGTTGAACAGCTTCTATTACCAGACCATCAGACTGTTGAACAGCTTCTATCACCAGACCATCAGACTGTTGAACAACTTCTATCACCATTAGACTGTTGAACAGCTTCTATTACCATCAGACTGTTGAACAGCTTCTATAACCATCAGACTGTTGAACAGCTTGTATTACCAGACCATCAGACTGTTGAACAGCTTCTATAACCATCAGACTGTTGAACAGCTTCTATCAACATCAGACTGTTGACCATCTTCTATTACGAGACCATCAGACTGTTGAACAGCCTCTATTACCATCAGACTGTTGAACAGCTTCTATCACCATCAGACTGTTGAACAGCTTCTATAACCATCAGACTGTTGAACAGCTTCCATTATCAGACCATCAGATTGATGAACAGCTTCTATTACCAGACCATCAGACTGTTGAACAGCTTCTGTTACCATCAGACTGTTGAACAGCTTCTATAACCATCAGACTGTTGAACAGCTTGTATTACCAGACCATCAGACTGTTGAACAGCTTCTATAACCATCAGACTGTTGAACATCTTCTATCAACATCATACTGTTGAACAGCTTCTATTACCATCAGACTGTTGAACAGCTTCTATTATCAGACCATCAGACTGTTGAACAGCTTCTATTACCATCAGACTGTTGAACAGCTTCTATTATCAGACCATCAGACTGTTGAACAGCTTCTATTACCATCAGACTGTTGAACAGCTTCTATTATCAGACCATCAGACTGTTGAACAGCTTCTATTACCATCAGACTGTTGAACAGCTTCTATAACCATCAGACTGTTGAACAGCTTGCATTACCAGACCATCAGACTGTTGAACAGCTTCTATAACCATCAGACTGTTGAACAGCTTCTATCAACATCAGACTGTTGAACATCTTCTATTACGAGACCATCAGACTGTTGAACAGCCTCTATTACCATCAGACTGTTGAACAGCTTCTATCACCATCAGACTGTTGAACAGCTTCTATAACCATCATACTGTTGAACAGCTTCTATTACCATCAGACTGTTGAACAGCTTGTATTACCAGACCATCAGACTGTTGAACAGCTTCTATAACCATCAGACTGTTGAACAGCTTCCATTATCAGACCATCATATTGATGAACAGCTTCTATTACCAGACCATCAGACTGTTGAACAGCTTCTGTTACCATCAGACTGTTGAACAGCTTCTATTACCATCAGACTGTTGAACAGCTTCTATTACCAGACCATCAGACTGTTGAACAGCTTCTATCACCAGACCATCAGACTGTTGAACAGCTTATATTATCAGACCATCAGACTGTTGAACAGCTTCTATTACCATCAGACTGTTGAACAGCTTATATTATCAGACCATCAGACTGTTGAACAGCTTCTATCACCATCAGACTGTTGAACAGCTTCTATAACCATCAGACTGTTGAATAGCTTCTATCACCAGACCATCAGACTGTTGAACAGCTTCTATAACCATCAGACTGTTGAACAGCTTCTATAACCATCAGACTGTTGAACAGCTTCTATTACCAGACCATCAGACTGTTGAACAGCTTCTATCATGATCAGACTGTTGAACAGCTTCTATGACCATCAGACTGTTGAACAGCTTCTATTACCAGACCATCAGACTGTTGAACAGCTTCTATCACCAGACCATCAGACTGTTGAACAACTTCTATCACCATTAGACTGTTGAACAGCTTCTATTACCATCAGACTGTTGAACAGCTTCTATAACCATCAGACTGTTGAACAGCTTGTATTATCAGACCATCAGACTGTTGAACAGCTTCTATAACCATCAGACTGTTGAACAGCTTCTATCAACATCAGACTGTTGACCATCTTCTATTACGAGACCATCAGACTGTTGAACAGCCTCTATTACCATCAGACTGTTGAACAGCTTCTATCACCATCAGACTGTTGAACAGCTTCTATAACCATCAGACTGTTGAACAGCTTCCATTATCAGACCATCAGACTGTTGAACAGCTTCTGTTACCATCAGACTGTTGAACAGCTTCTATTACCATCAGACTGTTGAACAGCTTCTATTACCAGACCATCAGACTGTTGAACAGCTTCTATCACCAGACCATCAGACTGTTGAACAGCTTCTATTATCAGACCATCAGACTGTTGAACAGCTTCTATTACCATCAGACTGTTGAACAGCTTCTATTATCAGACCATCAGACTGTTGAACAGCTTCTATCACCATCAAACTGTTGAACAGCTTCTATAACCATCAGACTGTTGAATAGCTTCTATCACCAGACCATCAGACTGTTGAACAGCTTCTATAACCATCAGACTGTTGAACAGCTTCTATAACCATCAGACTGTTGAACAGCTTCTATTACCAGACCATCAGACTGTTGAACAGCTTCTATCACCATCAGACTGTTGAACAGCTTCTATGACCATCAGACTGTTGAACAGCTTCTATTACCAGACCATCAGACTGTTGAACAGCTTCTATCACCAGACCATCAGACTGTTGAACAGCTTCTATCACCATTAGACTGTTGAACAGCTTCTATTACCAGACCATCAGACTGTTGAACAGCTTCTATCACCATCGGACTGTTGAACAGCTTCTATGACCATCAGACTGTTGAACAGCTTCTATTACCAGACCATCAGACTGTTGAACAGCTTCTATCACCAGACCATCAGACTGTTGAACAGCTTCTATAACCATCAGACTGTTGAACAGCTTCTATTACCAGACCATCAGACTGTTGAACAGCTTCTATCACCATCAGACTGTTGAACAGCTTCTATTATCAGACCATCAGACTGTTGAACTGCTTCTATCACCATCAGACTGTTGAACAGCTTGTATAACCATCAGACTGTTGAATAGCTTCTATCACCAGACCATCAGACTGTTGAACAGCTTCTATAACCATCAGACTGTTGAACAGCTTCTATCACCATCGGACTGTTGAACAGCTTCTATGACCATCAGACTGTTGAACAGCTTCTATTACCAGACCATCAGACTGTTGAACAGCTTCTATCACCAGACCATCAGACTGTTGAACAGCTTCTATAACCATCAGACTGTTGAACAGCTTCTATTACCAGACCATCAGACTGTTGAACAGCTTCTATCACCATCAGACTGTTGAACAGCTTCTATTATCAGACCATCAGACTGTTGAACAGCTTCTATCACAATCAGACTGTTGAACAGCTTCTATAACCATCAGACTGTTGAATAGCTTCTATCACCAGACCATCAGACTGTTGAACAGCTTCTATAACCATCAGACTGTTGAACAGCTTCTATAACCATCAGACTGTTGAACAGCTTCTATTACCAGACCATCAGACTGTTAAACAGCTTCTATCACCATCGGACTGTTGAACAGCTTCTATGACCATCAGACTGTTGAACAGCTTCTATTACCAGACCATCAGACTGTTGAACAGCTTCTATCACCAGACCATCAGACTGTTGAACAGCTTCTATAACCATCAGACTGTTGAACAGCTTCTATTACCAGACCATCAGACTGTTGAACAGCTTCTATTACCAGACCATCAGACTGTTGAACAGCTTCTATCACCATCAGACTGTTGAACAGCTTCTATAACCATTAGACTGTTGAACAGCTTCTATTACCATCAGACTGTTGAACAGCTTCTATAACCATCAGACTGTTGAACAGCTTGTATTACCAGACCATCAGACTGTTGAACAGCTTCTATAACCATCAGACTGTTGAACAGCTTCTATCAACATCAGACTGTTGAACATCTTCTATTACGAGACCATCAGACTGTTGAACAGCCTCTATTACCATCAGACTGTTGAACAGCTTCTATCACCATCAGACTGTTGAACAGCTTCTATAACCATCAGACTGTTGAACAGCTTCCATTTTCAGACCATCAGACTGATGAACAGCTTCTATTACCAGACCATCATACTGTTGAACAGCTTCTGTTACCATCAGACTGTTGAACAGCTTCTATTACCAGACCATTAGACTGTTGAAAAGCTTCTATCACCAGACCATCAGACTGTTGAACAGCTTCTATCACCATCAGACTGTTGAACAGCTTCTATAACCATCAGACTGTTGAACAGCTTCTATTACCATCAGACTGTTGAACAGCTTCTATCACCATCAGACTGTTGAACAGCTTCTATAACCATCAGACTGTTGAATAGCTTCTATCACCAGACCATCAGACTGTTGAACAGCTTCTATCACCATCAGACTGTTGAACAGCTTCTATAACCATCAGACTGTTGAACAGCTTCTATCACCAGACCATCAGACTGTTGAACAGCTTCTATCACCAGACCATCAGACTGTTGAACAGCTTCTACTGTTTCTGGTGTAGGATAGCAAAGATACAGGTCGCTTCCTGAAGTTACTGGAATCTGCAGTAATTTAGGTAAATAACATAACAACATATTTTGCAAACTACAGTAAATTTTGACATTTACACTTGAATATCAAAAAGTATTCATAGACATTAGTTATTTATTTGTCCTTGGGTTTGTAGTATATAGACGATATGGTTCAAGAGAAGAAAAATAATCTATTCAATAATAATTCCATTATTTTTCAATGACATCTGCAACTATTGACTTTTTTCAGAACTGCTACCAGTCTTACTCAAACACATTGACAAATATGCTAATCATAGTGTATCTGATGAGCATCATCATTAGATGGTACCAGCTATGCTAATCTTAGTGTATCTGATGAGCATCATCATTAGATGGTACCAGCTATGCTAATCTTAGTGTATCTGGTGAGCATAATCATTAGATAGTACCAGCTATGCTAATCTTAGTATATCTGATGAGCATCATCATTAGATGGTACCAGCTATGCTAATCATAGTGTATCTGATGAGCATCATCATTAGATGGTACCAGCTATGCTAATCATAGTGTATCTGATCAGCATCATCATTAGATGGTACCAGCTATGCTAATCATAGTGTATCTGATCAGCATCATCATTAGATGGTACCAGCTATGCTAATCATAGTGTATCTGATCAGCATCATCATTAGATGGTACCAGCTATGCTAATCATAGTGTATCTGATGAGCATCATCATTAGATGGTACCAGCTATGCTAATCATAGTGTATCTGATGAGCATCATCATTAGATGGTACCAGCTATGCTAATCATAGTGTATCTGATGAGCATCATCATTAGATGGTACCAGCTATGCTAATCATAGTGTATCTGAAGAGCATCATCATTAGATGGTACCAGCTATGCTAATCATAGTGTATCTGATGAGCATCATCATTAGATGGTACCAGCTATGCTAATCATAGTGTATCTGATCAGCATCATCATTAGATAGTACCAGCTATGCTAATCATCAAGTATCTGGTGAGCCTGCTCAGTTTGACATAGTGCCAAATGTGTTTGAAGATGCTCAATGAAAAATGAGATCATCAAGTTCAGAGCAGACATACGCAGATCCGGTAAACTGCGAAAATCAAGTCCATTCCAGAAAAATGTTATTTCTATCCCGCAGAGAGAAGTTCAGAGATCATTTCACAGTGTAACACAAAACAGTCTGTGATTCCTTAACAGAATCCATATTTATTTCCCCACAAAATACATCTACATCACAAAGCACGTCTGAACATGAAATACACCTCCATCACAAAGCATCTCTGAACATAGAATACACCTCCATCACAAAGCATCTCTGAACATAGAATACACCTCCATCACAAAGCATCTCTGAACATAGAATACACCTCCATCACAAAGCATCTCTGAACATAGAATACACCTCCATCACAAAGCATCTCTGAACATAGAATACACCTCCATCACAAAGCATCTCTGAACATAGAATACACCTCCATCACAAAGCCTCTCTGAACATAGAATACACCTCCATCACAAAGCATCTCTGAACATAGAATACACCTCCATCACAAAGCATCTCTGAACATAGAATACACCTCCATCACAAAGAATGTCTGAACATAGAACTCATCTACATCACAAAGGAGATATGATAACACCAGTGTAAAATTGCTCTGGTGACATATGAGACATTGGTTGCAACCTGTGCAGCCCAACTAATGGTTAAATGTACTCGTAGTACATTATGGAGCTGGGGAGTGACAGGTGATAGGAGGAGGCTGTGGGGAGAGAGAGGTGATAAGAGGAGGCTGTGGGGAGAGAGAGGTGACAGGAGAAGGCTGTGGGGAGTAAGAGGTGATAGGAGGAGGCTTTGGGGAGGGAGAGGTGATAAGAGGAGGCTGTGGGGAGAGAGAGGTGACAGGAGGAGGCTGTGGGGAGAGAGAGGTGATAGGAGGCCTTGCTGCGTTTTAAGTGCACGTGCTGCCAGATGTTGCTCACAGAAGCCTGATCATTTGTTCACCAAAGTGCTCTGGGAGGGATGGAGAGTGAGATGGGAGGGAGGAAGGGAACGAGGTAAGGGAGGGAGGGAGGGAGGTAAGGCCTGTCACTCCTGTATTGCCGTACTACTGCTACACCCCCTTCTGATGTCTAAGCATACATGTGTTTTCTGTACCGTACACAGGGAGGGCCACCAGTCACCTCCATGGGATTAATTGTAGTTAGCTCACGGTCCTGTTTGAAGCTCATGTGCTTAACAGATGCCCATATCAAAGGTACCTAACATGGCTGACATTGTTGGAAGGTTGTCGCTGAGGTGATGCCAGGAACCTAATGGCATAAAGGCCCCACAACACTTTGATGTTGCTATGTGTGTGTGTGTGTGTGTGTGTGTGTGTGTGTGTGTGTGTGTTTGTGTGTTTGTGCATCTGACAATACATTTTATCCATCTTACAGAGATCAAGAGACTAAACAAATGCTTCTATTATCAGACCATCAGACTGTTGAACAGCTTCTATAACCATCAGACTGATGAACAGCTTCTATTACCATCAGACTGTTGAACAGCTTCTATTACCATCAGACTGTTGAACAGCTTCTATTACCATCAGACTGTTGAACAGCTTCTATTACCATCAGACTGTTGGTATGGGAGGTTGACACGGACATCGAGCGGATGGTCGGACAGTGTGCTGTCTTAAGTGGGAAGTAGTGGTGTCCCACTTTAGCCACCAGGACATGAGGGTTTATGTTTCCTCCTGCTTGGTGTGCGCCCAGTGCAAGGCACCTAGACACCTGCCCAGAGGGAAATTACAACCCCTACCCGTTCCACAACGGCCGTGGTCACACCTATCGGTGGATTTCGTGACGGATCTTCCTCCGTCACAAGGAAACACCATGATTCTGGTCGTTGTGGATCGGTTTTCTAAGTCCTGTCGTCTCCTTCCTTTGCCCGGTCTCCCTACGGCTTTACAAACTGCGGAAGCCCTGTTTACACACGTCTTCCGGCACTACGGGGTGCCTGAGAATATAGTGGCTGATCGGGGTCCCCAGTTCACATCGAGGGTCTGGAGGGCGTTCATGGAACGTCTGGGGTCTCGGTCAGCCTGACCTCAGGGTTTCACCCCGAGAGTAATGGGAAGGTGGAGAGAGTTAACCAGGATCTGGGTAGGTTTCTGCAGTCATATTGCCAGGACTCGCCGGAGGAGTGGACGGCTTTCATCCCCTGGGCAGAGATGGCCCAAAACTCCCTCCGCCACTCCTCCACTAACCTGTCTCCCTTTCAGTGTGTACTAGGTTATCAGCCGGTCCTGGCACCGTGGCATCAGAGCCAGATCGAGGCACCTGCGGTGGAAGAATGGTTTCGGCGCTCGGAGGAAACATGGGACGCTGCTCATGTGCGCCTGCAATGGGCCATCGGGAGACAGAAGGCGAGCGCCACTGCGGTGAGGCCCCTGTGTATGCACCGGGGGGCCGGGTCTGGCTCTTGACCCGAAACCTGCCCCTTCGCCTACCATGCTGGAAGCTGAGTCCGCGGTTTGAGGGGCCATTTAAAGTCCGGAGGAGACTGAACGAGGTATGTTATCGGTTAAAGCTTCCCCCTGATTACCGTATTAACCCATCATTCCATGTGTCTCTCCTCAGGCCGGTGGTGGCTGGTCCACTCCAGCAGTCTGAGGTGCAGGAGGCTCCTCCGCCCCCTCTGGACACCGAGAAGGCCCCGGCGTATACTGTGTGAGCCATCATGGACTCAAGGCGTCAGGCGAGGGGCCTTCAGTACCTCGTGGAGTGGGAGGGGTACGGTCCGGAGGAGAGATGCTGGGTACCGGTGGAGGACATCCTGGACACATCTTGATTGTACACACCTGGTTCCAATTACGTTAAAATGTATTCCATATTTAACCCTCTAGTTTCCACATGGTTTTTTGTGTGTTTGTTCTTTGTTTAGTGTTCAAGACTTCTGTGAGCTGATGTGTTTTGCCTGCGTGGAAATATTCGTTGTATCTTTTCAAGTAAAGTACGTATTTTATTCAGTTCTGTGTCCTGCACCTGAGCCCGTCCTAACCGCTGCACATTGACACATGATAGTCAGACTGTTGAACAGCTTCTATCACCATCAGACTGTTGAACAGCTTATATTACCAGATCATCAGACTGTTGAACAGCTTCTATTACCATCAGACTGTTGAACAGCTTCTATTACCATCAGACTGTTGAACAGCTTCTATTACCATCAGACTGTTGAACAGCTTCTATCACCATCAGACTGTTTAACAGCTTCTATCACCATCAGACTGTTGAACAGCTTCTATCACCAGACCATCAGACTGTTGAACAGCTTCTATCACCATCCGTAATGGGTCAGCGGTCAAACGACCTCCACTCATCACTGTAAAACGCCGGGGTATCCTGGAAGGATATTGGTCTCATCCCGTCAGTAGAGGATGCCTGGATATGCTTTAAAAATGCCTTCCTAACCATCTTAAATAAACATGCCCCATTCAAGAAATGTAGAACCAGGAACAGATATAGCCCTTGGTTCTCCCCAGACCTGACTGCCCTTAACCAACACAAAA
Organism: Oncorhynchus kisutch; assembly: GCF_002021735.2. NCBI lineage: Eukaryota > Metazoa > Chordata > Actinopteri > Salmoniformes > Salmonidae > Oncorhynchus > Oncorhynchus kisutch. The sequence goes on from NC_034182.2 coordinate 38,591,922, forward strand.
ACATCCTATGGCGTTCTGCATTAGCATCGAACAGCCCCCGTGATATGCAGCTGTTCAGGGAAGATAGAAACCATTATACACAGGCAGTTAGAAAAGCCAAGGCTAGCTTTTTCAAGCAGAAATTTGCTTCCTGCAACACTAACTCAAAAAAGTTCTGAGACACTGTAAAGTCCATGGAAAATAAGAACACCTCCTCCCAGCTGCCCACTGCACTGAAGATAGGAAACACTGTCACCACTGATAAACCCACCATTATTGAGAATTTCAACAAGCATTTTTCTACGGCTGGCCATGCTTTCCACCTGGCTACTCCTACCCCGGTCAACAGCACTGCACCCCCAACAGCAACTCGCCCAAGCCTTCCCCATTTCTCCTTCTCCCAAATCCGTTCAGCTGATGTTCTGAAAGAGCTGCAAAATCTGGACCCCTACAAATCAGCCGGGCTAGACAATCTGGACCCTTTCTTTCTAAAATGATCTGCCGAAATTGTTGCCACCCCTATTACTAGCCTGTTCAACCTCTCTTTCGTGTCGTCTGAGATTCCCAAACATTGGAAAGCAGCTGCGGTCATCCCCCTCTTCAAAGGGGGGGACACTCTTGACCCAAACTGCTACAGACCTATATCTATCCTACCATGCCTTTCTAAGGTCTTCGAAAGCCAAGTCAACAAACAGATTACCAACCATTTGAATCTCACCATACCTTCTCTGCTATGCAACTTGGTTTCAGAGCTGGTCATGGGTGCACCTCAGCCACGCTCAAGGTCCTAAACGATATCTTAACCGCCATCGATAAGAAACATTACTGTGCAGATGTATTCATTGACTCTGTCAATCACCACATCCTCATCGGCAGACTCGACAGCCTTGGTTTCTCAAATGATTGCCTCGCCTGGTTCACCAACTACTTCTCTGATAGAGTTCAGTGTGTCAAATCGGAGGGTCTGCTGTCCGGACCTCTGGCAGTCTCTATGGGGGTGCCACAGGGTTCAATTCTTGGACCGACTCTTTTCTCTGTATACATCAATGAGGTCGCTCTTGCTGCTGGTGAGTCTCTGATCCACCTCTACGCAGACGACACCATTCTGTATACTTCTGGCCCTTCTTTGGACACTGTGTTAACAACCCTCCAGGCAAGCTTCAATGCCATACAACTCTCCTTCCGTGGCCTCCAATTGCTCTTAAATACAAGTAAAACTAAATGCATGCTCTTCAACCGATTGCTACCTGCACCTACCCGCCTGTCCAACATCACTACTCTGGACGGTTCTGACTTAGAATACGTGGACAACTACAAATACTTAGGTGTCTGGTTAGACTGTAAACTCTCCTTCCAGACCCATATCAAACATCTCCAATCCAAAGGTAAATCTAGAATTGGCTTCCTCTTTCACAACAAAGCATCCTTCACTCATGCAGCCAAACATACCCTTGTAAAACTGACCATCCTACCAATCCTCGACTTTGGCGATGTCATTTACAAAATAGCCTCCAATACCCTACTCAACAAATTGGATGCAGTCTATCACAGTGCAATCCGTTTTGTCACCAAAGCCCCATATACTACCCACCATTGCGACCTGTACGCTCTCGTTGGCTGGCCCTCGCTTCATACTCGTCGCCAAACCCACTGGCTCCATGTCATCTACAAGACCCTGCTAGGTAAAGTCCCCCCTTATCTCAGCTCGCTGGTCACCATAGCATCTCCCACCTGTAGCACACGCTCCAGTAGGTATATCTCTCTAGTCACCCCCAAAACCAATTCTTTCTTTGGCCGCCTCTCCTTCCAGTTCTCTGCTGCCAATGACTGGAACGAACTACAAAAATCTCTGAAACTGGAAACACTTATCTCCCTCACTAGCTTTAAGCACCAGCTGTCAGAGCAGCTCACAGAATACTGCACCTGTACATAGCCCACCTATAATTTAGCCCAAACAAGTACCTCTTTCCCTACTGTATTTAATTAATAAATTAATTTTGCTCCTTTGCACCCCATTATTTTTATTTCTACTTTGCACATTCTTCCATTGCAAATCTACAATTCCAGTGTTTTACTTGCTATATTGTATTTACTTTGCCACCATGGCCTTTTTTTGCCTTTACCTCCCTTCTCACCTCATTTGCTCACATCGTATATAGACTTGTTTATACTGTATTATTGACTATTATGTTTGTTTTACTCCATGTGTAACTCTGTGTCGTTGTATCTGTCGAACTGCTTTGTTTTATCTTGGCCAGGTCGCAATTGTAAATGAGAACTTGCCTACCTGGTTAAATAAAGGTGAAATAAAAAAATAAATAAAAAATCAGACTGTTGAACAGCTTCTATTACCATCAGATTAAAATAAAATTGCATTACAAATAAATGAACAGTCTGTCATTATCTAATCGACACCATTCTGTATACGTCTGACCCTTCTTTGGACACTGTGTTAACTAACCTCCAAACGAGCTTCAATGCCATACAAGACTCCTAGACTGTAAACTCTTCTTCCAGACTTATATTACACATCATCAATCCAAAATTAAATCTAGAATCGGCTTCCCATTTCACAACAAAGCCTCCTTCACTCACGCCGCCATTCATACCCTCGTAAAACGGACTATCCTACCGATCCTCAACTTCGGCTATGTCATTTACAAAATAGCTTCCAGTACTCTCCTCAGCAAATTGGATGCATTCTATCACAATGCCATTCGTTTTGTCACCAACGCTGGTGTCACACTTCGACCTGTAAGCTGTAGTCGGCTGGCCCTCGCTACATATTCGTCACCACTGGCTCCAGGTCACCTATAAGTCTATTCTTGGTAAAGCTCTGCCTTATCTCCGCTCACTGGTCACCACAGCAGCACCCACCCTTAGCACTCGCTCCAGCAGGTATATCTCACTGGTCATCCACAAAGCTTTATCTTGGCCAGGTCGCAGTTGTAAATGAGAACTTGTTCTCATCTAGCTTACCTGGTTAAATAAATTTGAAATAAAAAAAATAAAAAAAATAAAATTAAGTAAATATTTGATATGCAATCTTTTCATTTGTTCTAAGCCTTGAGATGAAGCTCTCTGATAGACTGAGTATAACGGAGAAGATAGATAGCTTGGACCAAAATATATTTCAAACAAAGTGCACAAGCCCTTCTCTCTCAGCTCCCTGCATATTGGCAGGACTTGCCAATAAGTGCAAATAGATGAACAGTCATCAACCCAACTGTAAATAGATGAACAGTCATCAACCCAACTGTAAATAGATGAACAGTCATCAACCCAACTGTAAATAGATGAACAGTCATAAACCCAACTGTAAATAGATGAACAGTCATCAACCCAACTGTAAATAGATGAACAGTCATAAACCCAACTGTAAATAGATGAACAGTCATCAACCCAAATAGATGAACAGTCATCAACCCAACTGTAAATAGATGAACAGGCCACAACCTGACTGCAGCAGTAACAACACTAACCAAGGGTCAAAATAACCAACACATTCAGCAGTAACAACACTAACCAAGGGTCAAAATAACCAACACATCTCAACAGTAACAACACTAACCAAGGGTCAAAATAACCAACACATTCAACAGTAACAACACTAACCAAGGGTCAAATAACCAACACATTCAACAGTAACAACACTAACCAAGGGTCAAAATAACCAACACATTCAACAGTAACAACACTAACCAAGGGTCAAAATAACCAACACATTCAACAGTAACAACACTAACCAAGGGTCAAAATAACCAACACATTCAACAGTAACAACACTAACCAAGGGTCAAAATAACCAACACATTCAACAGTAACAACACTAACCAAGGGTCAAAATAACCAACACATTCAACAGTAACAACACTAACCAAGGGTCAAAATAACCAACACATTCAACAGTAACAACACTAACCAAGGGTCAAAATAACCAACACATTCAACAGTAACAACACTAACCAAGGGTCAAAATAACCAACACATTCAACAGTAACAACACTAACCAAGGGTCAAAATAACCAACACATTCAACAGTAACAACACTAACCAAGGGTCAAAATAACCAACACATTCAACAGTAACAACACTAACCAAGGGTCAAAATAACCAACACATTCAACAGTAACAACACTAACCAAGGGTCAAAATAACCAACACATTCAACAGTAACAACACTAACCAAGGGTCAAAATAACCAACACATTCAACAGTAACAACACTAACCAAGGGTCAAAATAACCAACACATTCAACAGTAACAACACTAACCAAGGGTCAAAATAACCAACACATTCAACAGTAACAACACTAACCAAGGGTCAAAATAACCAACACATTCAACAGTAACAACACTAACCAAGGGTCAAAATAACCAACACATTCAACAGTAACAACACTAACCAAGGGTCAAAATAACCAACACATTCAACAGTAACAACACTAACCAAGGGTCAAAATAACCAACACATTCAACAGTAACAACACTAACCAAGGGTCAAAATAACCAACACATTCAACAGTAACAACACTAACCAAGGGTCAAAATAACCAACACATTCAACAGTAACAACACTAACCAAGGGTCAAAATAACCAACACATTCAACAGTAACAACACTAACCAAGGGTCAAAATAACCAACACATTCAACAGTAACAACACTAACCAAGGGTCAAAATAACCAACACATTCAACAGTAACAACACTAACCAAGGGTCAAAATAACCAACACATTCAACAGTAACAACACTAACCAAGGGTCAAAATAACCAACACATTCAACAGTAACAACACTAACCAAGGGTCAAAATAACCAACACATTCAACAGTAACAACACTAACCAAGGGTCAAAATAACCAACACATTCAACAGTAACAACACTAACCAAGGGTCAAAATAACCAACACATTCAACAGTAACAACACTAACCAAGGGTCAAAATAACCAACACATTCAACAGTAACAACACTAACCAAGGGTCAAAATAACCAACACATTCAACAGTAACAACACTAACCAAGGGTCAAAATAACCAACACATTCAACAGTAACAACACTAACCAAGGGTCAAAATAACCAACACATTCAACAGTAACAACACTAACCAAGGGTCAAAATAACCAACACATTCAACAGTAACAACACTAACCAAGGGTCAAAATAACCAACACATTCAACAGTAACAACACTAACCAAGGGTCAAAATAACCAACACATTCAACAGTAACAACACTAACCAAGGGTCAAAATAACCAACACATTCAACAGTAACAACACTAACCAAGGGTCAAAATAACCAACACATTCAACAGTAACAACACTAACCAAGGGTCAAAATAACCAACACATTCAACAGTAACAACACTAACCAAGGGTCAAAATAACCAACACATTCAACAGTAACAACACTAACCAAGGGTCAAAATAACCAACACATTCAACAGTAACAACACTAACCAAGGGTCAAAATAACCAACACATTCAACAGTAACAACACTAACCAAGGGTCAAAATAACCAACACATTCAACAGTAACAACACTAACCAAGGGTCAAAATAACCAACACATTCAACAGTAACAACACTAACCAAGGGTCAAAATAACCAACACATTCAACAGTAACAACACTAACCAAGGGTCAAAATAACCAACACATTCAACAGTAACAACACTAACCAAGGGTCAAAATAACCAACACATTCAACAGTAACAACACTAACCAAGGGTCAAAATAACCAACACATTCAACAGTAACAACACTAACCAAGGGTCAAAATAACCAACACATTCAACAGTAACAACACTAACCAAGGGTCAAAATAACCAACACATTCAACAGTAACAACACTAACCAAGGGTCAAAATAACCAACACATTCAACAGTAACAACACTAACCAAGGGTCAAAATAACCAACACATTCAACAGTAACAACACTAACCAAGGGTCAAAATAACCAACACATTCAACAGTAACAACACTAACCAAGGGTCAAAATAACCAACACATTCAACAGTAACAACACTAACCAAGGGTCAAAATAACCAACACATTCAACAGTAACAACACTAACCAAGGGTCAAAATAACCAACACATTCAACAGTAACAACACTAACCAAGGGTCAAAATAACCAACACATTCAACAGTAACAACACTAACCAAGGGTCAAAATAACCAACACATTCAACAGTAACAACACTAACCAAGGGTCAAAATAACCAACACATTCAACAGTAACAACACTAACCAAGGGTCAAAATAACCAACACATTCAACAGTAACAACACTAACCAAGGGTCAAAATAACCAACACATTCAACAGTAACAACACTAACCAAGGGTCAAAATAACCAACACATTCAACAGTAACAACACTAACCAAGGGTCAAAATAACCAACACATTCAACAGTAACAACACTAACCAAGGGTCAAAATAACCAACACATTCAACAGTAACAACACTAACCAAGGGTCAAAATAACCAACACATTCAACAGTAACAACACTAACCAAGGGTCAAAATAACCAACACATTCAACAGTAACAACACTAACCAAGGGTCAAAATAACCAACACATTCAACAGTAACAACACTAACCAAGGGTCAAAATAACCAACACATTCAACAGTAACAACACTAACCAAGGGTCAAAATAACCAACACATTCAACAGTAACAACACTAACCAAGGGTCAAAATAACCAACACATTCAACAGTAACAACACTAACCAAGGGTCAAAATAACCAACACATTCAACAGTAACAACACTAACCAAGGGTCAAAATAACCAACACATTCAACAGTAACAACACTAACCAAGGGTCAAAATAACCAACACATTCAACAGTAACAACACTAACCAAGGGTCAAAATAACCAACACATTCAACAGTAACAACACTAACCAAGGGTCAAAATAACCAACACATTCAACAGTAACAACACTAACCAAGGGTCAAAATAACCAACACATTCAACAGTAACAACACTAACCAAGGGTCAAAATAACCAACACATTCAACAGTAACAACACTAACCAAGGGTCAAAATAACCAACACATTCAACAGTAACAACACTAACCAAGGGTCAAAATAACCAACACATTCAACAGTAACAACACTAACCAAGGGTCAAAATAACCAACACATTCAACAGTAACAACACTAACCAAGGGTCAAAATAACCAACACATTCAACAGTAACAACACTAACCAAGGGTCAAAATAACCAACACATTCAACAGTAACAACACTAACCAAGGGTCAAAATAACCAACACATTCAACAGTAACAACACTAACCAAGGGTCAAAATAACCAACACATTCAACAGTAACAACACTAACCAAGGGTCAAAATAACCAACACATTCAACAGTAACAACACTAACCAAGGGTCAAAATAACCAACACATTCAACAGTAACAACACTAACCAAGGGTCAAAATAACCAACACATTCAACAGTAACAACACTAACCAAGGGTCAAAATAACCAACACATTCAACAGTAACAACACTAACCAAGGGTCAAAATAACCAACACATTCAACAGTAACAACACTAACCAAGGGTCAAAATAACCAACACATTCAACAGTAACAACACTAACCAAGGGTCAAAATAACCAACACATTCAACAGTAACAACACTAACCAAGGGTCAAAATAACCAACACATTCAACAGTAACAACACTAACCAAGGGTCAAAATAACCAACACATTCAACAGTAACAACACTAACCAAGGGTCAAAATAACCAACACATTCAACAGTAACAACACTAACCAAGGGTCAAAATAACCAACACATTCAACAGTAACAACACTAACCAAGGGTCAAAATAACCAACACATTCAACAGTAACAACACTAACCAAGGGTCAAAATAACCAACACATTCAACAGTAACAACACTAACCAAGGGTCAAAATAACCAACACATTCAACAGTAACAACACTAACCAAGGGTCAAAATAACCAACACATTCAACAGTAACAACACTAACCAAGGGTCAAAATAACCAACACATTCAACAGTAACAACACTAACCAAGGGTCAAAATAACCAACACATTCAACAGTAACAACACTAACCAAGGGTCAAAATAACCAACACATTCAACAGTAACAACACTAACCAAGGGTCAAAATAACCAACACATTCAACAGTAACAACACTAACCAAGGGTCAAAATAACCAACACATTCAACAGTAACAACACTAACCAAGGGTCAAAATAACCAACACATTCAACAGTAACAACACTAACCAAGGGTCAAAATAACCAACACATTCAACAGTAACAACACTAACCAAGGGTCAAAATAACCAACACATTCAACAGTAACAACACTAACCAAGGGTCAAAATAACCAACACATTCAACAGTAACAACACTAACCAAGGGTCAAAATAACCAACACATTCAACAGTAACAACACTAACCAAGGGTCAAAATAACCAACACATTCAACAGTAACAACACTAACCAAGGGTCAAAATAACCAACACATTCAACAGTAACAACACTAACCAAGGGTCAAAATAACCAACACATTCAACAGTAACAACACTAACCAAGGGTCAAAATAACCAACACATTCAACAGTAACAACACTAACCAAGGGTCAAAATAACCAACACATTCAACAGTAACAACACTAACCAAGGGTCAAAATAACCAACACATTCAACAGTAACAACACTAACCAAGGGTCAAAATAACCAACACATTCAACAGTAACAACACTAACCAAGGGTCAAAATAACCAACACATTCAACAGTAACAACACTAACCAAGGGTCAAAATAACCAACACATTCAACAGTAACAACACTAACCAAGGGTCAAAATAACCAACACATTCAACAGTAACAACACTAACCAAGGGTCAAAATAACCAACACATTCAACAGTAACAACACTAACCAAGGGTCAAAATAACCAACACATTCAACAGTAACAACACTAACCAAGGGTCAAAATAACCAACACATTCAACAGTAACAACACTAACCAAGGGTCAAAATAACCAACACATTCAACAGTAACAACACTAACCAAGGGTCAAAATAACCAACACATTCAACAGTAACAACACTAACCAAGGGTCAAAATAACCAACACATTCAACAGTAACAACACTAACCAAGGGTCAAAATAACCAACACATTCAACAGTAACAACACTAACCAAGGGTCAAAATAACCAACACATTCAACAGTAACAACACTAACCAAGGGTCAAAATAACCAACACATTCAACAGTAACAACACTAACCAAGGGTCAAAATAACCAACACATTCAACAGTAACAACACTAACCAAGGGTCAAAATAACCAACACATTCAACAGTAACAACACTAACCAAGGGTCAAAATAACCAACACATTCAACAGTAACAACACTAACCAAGGGTCAAAATAACCAACACATTCAACAGTAACAACACTAACCAAGGGTCAAAATAACCAACACATTCAACAGTAACAACACTAACCAAGGGTCAAAATAACCAACACATTCAACAGTAACAACACTAACCAAGGGTCAAAATAACCAACACATTCAACAGTAACAACACTAACCAAGGGTCAAAATAACCAACACATTCAACAGTAACAACACTAACCAAGGGTCAAAATAACCAACACATTCAACAGTAACAACACTAACCAAGGGTCAAAATAACCAACACATTCAACAGTAACAACACTAACCAAGGGTCAAAATAACCAACACATTCAACAGTAACAACACTAACCAAGGGTCAAAATAACCAACACATTCAACAGTAACAACACTAACCAAGGGTCAAAATAACCAACACATTCAACAGTAACAACACTAACCAAGGGTCAAAATAACCAACACATTCAACAGTAACAACACTAACCAAGGGTCAAAATAACCAACACATTCAACAGTAACAACACTAACCAAGGGTCAAAATAACCAACACATTCAACAGTAACAACACTAACCAAGGGTCAAAATAACCAACACATTCAACAGTAACAACACTAACCAAGGGTCAAAATAACCAACACATTCAACAGTAACAACACTAACCAAGGGTCAAAATAACCAACACATTCAACAGTAACAACACTAACCAAGGGTCAAAATAACCAACACATTCAACAGTAACAACACTAACCAAGGGTCAAAATAACCAACACATTCAACAGTAACAACACTAACCAAGGGTCAAAATAACCAACACATTCAACAGTAACAACACTAACCAAGGGTCAAAATAACCAACACATTCAACAGTAACAACACTAACCAAGGGTCAAAATAACCAACACATTCAACAGTAACAACACTAACCAAGGGTCAAAATAACCAACACATTCAACAGTAACAACACTAACCAAGGGTCAAAATAACCAACACATTCAACAGTAACAACACTAACCAAGGGTCAAAATAACCAACACATTCAACAGTAACAACACTAACCAAGGGTCAAAATAACCAACACATTCAACAGTAACAACACTAACCAAGGGTCAAAATAACCAACACATTCAACAGTAACAACACTAACCAAGGGTCAAAATAACCAACACATTCAACAGTAACAACACTAACCAAGGGTCAAAATAACCAACACATTCAACAGTAACAACACTAACCAAGGGTCAAAATAACCAACACATTCAACAGTAACAACACTAACCAAGGGTCAAAATAACCAACACATTCAACAGTAACAACACTAACCAAGGGTCAAAATAACCAACACATTCAACAGTAACAACACTAACCAAGGGTCAAAATAACCAACACATTCAACAGTAACAACACTAACCAAGGGTCAAAATAACCAACACATTCAACAGTAACAACACTAACCAAGGGTCAAAATAACCAACACATTCAACAGTAACAACACTAACCAAGGGTCAAAATAACCAACACATTCAACAGTAACAACACTAACCAAGGGTCAAAATAACCAACACATTCAACAGTAACAACACTAACCAAGGGTCAAAATAACCAACACATTCAACAGTAACAACACTAACCAAGGGTCAAAATAACCAACACATTCAACAGTAACAACACTAACCAAGGGTCAAAATAACCAACACATTCAACAGTAACAACACTAACCAAGGGTCAAAATAACCAACACATTCAACAGTAACAACACTAACCAAGGGTCAAAATAACCAACACATTCAACAGTAACAACACTAACCAAGGGTCAAAATAACCAACACATTCAACAGTAACAACACTAACCAAGGGTCAAAATAACCAACACATTCAACAGTAACAACACTAACCAAGGGTCAAAATAACCAACACATTCAACAGTAACAACACTAACCAAGGGTCAAAATAACCAACACATTCAACAGTAACAACACTAACCAAGGGTCAAAATAACCAACACATTCAACAGTAACAACACTAACCAAGGGTCAAAATAACCAACACATTCAACAGTAACAACACTAACCAAGGGTCAAAATAACCAACACATTCAACAGTAACAACACTAACCAAGGGTCAAAATAACCAACACATTCAACAGTAACAACACTAACCAAGGGTCAAAATAACCAACACATTCAACAGTAACAACACTAACCAAGGGTCAAAATAACCAACACATTCAACAGTAACAACACTAACCAAGGGTCAAAATAACCAACACATTCAACAGTAACAACACTAACCAAGGGTCAAAATAACCAACACATTCAACAGTAACAACACTAACCAAGGGTCAAAATAACCAACACATTCAACAGTAACAACACTAACCAAGGGTCAAAATAACCAACACATTCAACAGTAACAACACTAACCAAGGGTCAAAATAACCAACACATTCAACAGTAACAACACTAACCAAGGGTCAAAATAACCAACACATTCAACAGTAACAACACTAACCAAGGGTCAAAATAACCAACACATTCAACAGTAACAACACTAACCAAGGGTCAAAATAACCAACACATTCAACAGTAACAACACTAACCAAGGGTCAAAATAACCAACACATTCAACAGTAACAACACTAACCAAGGGTCAAAATAACCAACACATTCAACAGTAACAACACTAACCAAGGGTCAAAATAACCAACACATTCAACAGTAACAACACTAACCAAGGGTCAAAATAACCAACACATTCAACAGTAACAACACTAACCAAGGGTCAAAATAACCAACACATTCAACAGTAACAACACTAACCAAGGGTCAAAATAACCAACACATTCAACAGTAACAACACTAACCAAGGGTCAAAATAACCAACACATTCAACAGTAACAACACTAACCAAGGGTCAAAATAACCAACACATTCAACAGTAACAACACTAACCAAGGGTCAAAATAACCAACACATTCAACAGTAACAACACTAACCAAGGGTCAAAATAACCAACACATTCAACAGTAACAACACTAACCAAGGGTCAAAATAACCAACACATTCAACAGTAACAACACTAACCAAGGGTCAAAATAACCAACACATTCAACAGTAACAACACTAACCAAGGGTCAAAATAACCAACACATTCAACAGTAACAACACTAACCAAGGGTCAAAATAACCAACACATTCAACAGTAACAACACTAACCAAGGGTCAAAATAACCAACACATTCAACAGTAACAACACTAACCAAGGGTCAAAATAACCAACACATTCAACAGTAACAACACTAACCAAGGGTCAAAATAACCAACACATTCAACAGTAACAACACTAACCAAGGGTCAAAATAACCAACACATTCAACAGTAACAACACTAACCAAGGGTCAAAATAACCAACACATTCAACAGTAACAACACTAACCAAGGGTCAAAATAACCAACACATTCAACAGTAACAACACTAACCAAGGGTCAAAATAACCAACACATTCAACAGTAACAACACTAACCAAGGGTCAAAATAACCAACACATTCAACAGTAACAACACTAACCAAGGGTCAAAATAACCAACACATTCAACAGTAACAACACTAACCAAGGGTCAAAATAACCAACACATTCAACAGTAACAACACTAACCAAGGGTCAAAATAACCAACACATTCAACAGTAACAACACTAACCAAGGGTCAAAATAACCAACACATTCAACAGTAACAACACTAACCAAGGGTCAAAATAACCAACACATTCAACAGTAACAACACTAACCAAGGGTCAAAATAACCAACACATTCAACAGTAACAACACTAACCAAGGGTCAAAATAACCAACACATTCAACAGTAACAACACTAACCAAGGGTCAAAATAACCAACACATTCAACAGTAACAACACTAACCAAGGGTCAAAATAACCAACACATTCAACAGTAACAACACTAACCAAGGGTCAAAATAACCAACACATTCAACAGTAACAACACTAACCAAGGGTCAAAATAACCAACACATTCAACAGTAACAACACTAACCAAGGGTCAAAATAACCAACACATTCAACAGTAACAACACTAACCAAGGGTCAAAATAACCAACACATTCAACAGTAACAACACTAACCAAGGGTCAAAATAACCAACACATTCAACAGTAACAACACTAACCAAGGGTCAAAATAACCAACACATTCAACAGTAACAACACTAACCAAGGGTCAAAATAACCAACACATTCAACAGTAACAACACTAACCAAGGGTCAAAATAACCAACACATTCAACAGTAACAACACTAACCAAGGGTCAAAATAACCAACACATTCAACAGTAACAACACTAACCAAGGGTCAAAATAACCAACACATTCAACAGTAACAACACTAACCAAGGGTCAAAATAACCAACACATTCAACAGTAACAACACTAACCAAGGGTCAAAATAACCAACACATTCAACAGTAACAACACTAACCAAGGGTCAAAATAACCAACACATTCAACAGTAACAACACTAACCAAGGGTCAAAATAACCAACACATTCAACAGTAACAACACTAACCAAGGGTCAAAATAACCAACACATTCAACAGTAACAACACTAACCAAGGGTCAAAATAACCAACACATTCAACAGTAACAACACTAACCAAGGGTCAAAATAACCAACACATTCAACAGTAACAACACTAACCAAGGGTCAAAATAACCAACACATTCAACAGTAACAACACTAACCAAGGGTCAAAATAACCAACACATTCAACAGTAACAACACTAACCAAGGGTCAAAATAACCAACACATTCAACAGTAACAACACTAACCAAGGGTCAAAATAACCAACACATTCAACAGTAACAACACTAACCAAGGGTCAAAATAACCAACACATTCAACAGTAACAACACTAACCAAGGGTCAAAATAACCAACACATTCAACAGTAACAACACTAACCAAGGGTCAAAATAACCAACACATTCAACAGTAACAACACTAACCAAGGGTCAAAATAACCAACACATTCAACAGTAACAACACTAACCAAGGGTCAAAATAACCAACACATTCAACAGTAACAACACTAACCAAGGGTCAAAATAACCAACACATTCAACAGTAACAACACTAACCAAGGGTCAAAATAACCAACACATTCAACAGTAACAACACTAACCAAGGGTCAAAATAACCAACACATTCAACAGTAACAACACTAACCAAGGGTCAAAATAACCAACACATTCAACAGTAACAACACTAACCAAGGGTCAAAATAACCAACACATTCAACAGTAACAACACTAACCAAGGGTCAAAATAACCAACACATTCAACAGTAACAACACTAACCAAGGGTCAAAATAACCAACACATTCAACAGTAACAACACTAACCAAGGGTCAAAATAACCAACACATTCAACAGTAACAACACTAACCAAGGGTCAAAATAACCAACACATTCAACAGTAACAACACTAACCAAGGGTCAAAATAACCAACACATTCAACAGTAACAACACTAACCAAGGGTCAAAATAACCAACACATTCAACAGTAACAACACTAACCAAGGGTCAAAATAACCAACACATTCAACAGTAACAACACTAACCAAGGGTCAAAATAACCAACACATTCAACAGTAACAACACTAACCAAGGGTCAAAATAACCAACACATTCAACAGTAACAACACTAACCAAGGGTCAAAATAACCAACACATTCAACAGTAACAACACTAACCAAGGGTCAAAATAACCAACACATTCAACAGTAACAACACTAACCAAGGGTCAAAATAACCAACACATTCAACAGTAACAACACTAACCAAGGGTCAAAATAACCAACACATTCAACAGTAACAACACTAACCAAGGGTCAAAATAACCAACACATTCAACAGTAACAACACTAACCAAGGGTCAAAATAACCAACACATTCAACAGTAACAACACTAACCAAGGGTCAAAATAACCAACACATTCAACAGTAACAACACTAACCAAGGGTCAAAATAACCAACACATTCAACAGTAACAACACTAACCAAGGGTCAAAATAACCAACACATTCAACAGTAACAACACTAACCAAGGGTCAAAATAACCAACACATTCAACAGTAACAACACTAACCAAGGGTCAAAATAACCAACACATTCAACAGTAACAACACTAACCAAGGGTCAAAATAACCAACACATTCAACAGTAACAACACTAACCAAGGGTCAAAATAACCAACACATTCAACAGTAACAACACTAACCAAGGGTCAAAATAACCAACACATTCAACAGTAACAACACTAACCAAGGGTCAAAATAACCAACACATTCAACAGTAACAACACTAACCAAGGGTCAAAATAACCAACACATTCAACAGTAACAACACTAACCAAGGGTCAAAATAACCAACACATTCAACAGTAACAACACTAACCAAGGGTCAAAATAACCAACACATTCAACAGTAACAACACTAACCAAGGGTCAAAATAACCAACACATTCAACAGTAACAACACTAACCAAGGGTCAAAATAACCAACACATTCAACAGTAACAACACTAACCAAGGGTCAAAATAACCAACACATTCAACAGTAACAACACTAACCAAGGGTCAAAATAACCAACACATTCAACAGTAACAACACTAACCAAGGGTCAAAATAACCAACACATTCAACAGTAACAACACTAACCAAGGGTCAAAATAACCAACACATTCAACAGTAACAACACTAACCAAGGGTCAAAATAACCAACACATTCAACAGTAACAACACTAACCAAGGGTCAAAATAACCAACACATTCAACAGTAACAACACTAACCAAGGGTCAAAATAACCAACACATTCAACAGTAACAACACTAACCAAGGGTCAAAATAACCAACACATTCAACAGTAACAACACTAACCAAGGGTCAAAATAACCAACACATTCAACAGTAACAACACTAACCAAGGGTCAAAATAACCAACACATTCAACAGTAACAACACTAACCAAGGGTCAAAATAACCAACACATTCAACAGTAACAACACTAACCAAGGGTCAAAATAACCAACACATTCAACAGTAACAACACTAACCAAGGGTCAAAATAACCAACACATTCAACAGTAACAACACTAACCAAGGGTCAAAATAACCAACACATTCAACAGTAACAACACTAACCAAGGGTCAAAATAACCAACACATTCAACAGTAACAACACTAACCAAGGGTCAAAATAACCAACACATTCAACAGTAACAACACTAACCAAGGGTCAAAATAACCAACACATTCAACAGTAACAACACTAACCAAGGGTCAAAATAACCAACACATTCAACAGTAACAACACTAACCAAGGGTCAAAATAACCAACACATTCAACAGTAACAACACTAACCAAGGGTCAAAATAACCAACACATTCAACAGTAACAACACTAACCAAGGGTCAAAATAACCAACACATTCAACAGTAACAACACTAACCAAGGGTCAAAATAACCAACACATTCAACAGTAACAACACTAACCAAGGGTCAAAATAACCAACACATTCAACAGTAACAACACTAACCAAGGGTCAAAATAACCAACACATTCAACAGTAACAACACTAACCAAGGGTCAAAATAACCAACACATTCAACAGTAACAACACTAACCAAGGGTCAAAATAACCAACACATTCAACAGTAACAACACTAACCAAGGGTCAAAATAACCAACACATTCAACAGTAACAACACTAACCAAGGGTCAAAATAACCAACACATTCAACAGTAACAACACTAACCAAGGGTCAAAATAACCAACACATTCAACAGTAACAACACTAACCAAGGGTCAAAATAACCAACACATTCAACAGTAACAACACTAACCAAGGGTCAAAATAACCAACACATTCAACAGTAACAACACTAACCAAGGGTCAAAATAACCAACACATTCAACAGTAACAACACTAACCAAGGGTCAAAATAACCAACACATTCAACAGTAACAACACTAACCAAGGGTCAAAATAACCAACACATTCAACAGTAACAACACTAACCAAGGGTCAAAATAACCAACACATTCAACAGTAACAACACTAACCAAGGGTCAAAATAACCAACACATTCAACAGTAACAACACTAACCAAGGGTCAAAATAACCAACACATTCAACAGTAACAACACTAACCAAGGGTCAAAATAACCAACACATTCAACAGTAACAACACTAACCAAGGGTCAAAATAACCAACACATTCAACAGTAACAACACTAACCAAGGGTCAAAATAACCAACACATTCAACAGTAACAACACTAACCAAGGGTCAAAATAACCAACACATTCAACAGTAACAACACTAACCAAGGGTCAAAATAACCAACACATTCAACAGTAACAACACTAACCAAGGGTCAAAATAACCAACACATTCAACAGTAACAACACTAACCAAGGGTCAAAATAACCAACACATTCAACAGTAACAACACTAACCAAGGGTCAAAATAACCAACACATTCAACAGTAACAACACTAACCAAGGGTCAAAATAACCAACACATTCAACAGTAACAACACTAACCAAGGGTCAAAATAACCAACACATTCAACAGTAACAACACTAACCAAGGGTCAAAATAACCAACACATTCAACAGTAACAACACTAACCAAGGGTCAAAATAACCAACACATTCAACAGTAACAACACTAACCAAGGGTCAAAATAACCAACACATTCAACAGTAACAACACTAACCAAGGGTCAAAATAACCAACACATTCAACAGTAACAACACTAACCAAGGGTCAAAATAACCAACACATTCAACAGTAACAACACTAACCAAGGGTCAAAATAACCAACACATTCAACAGTAACAACACTAACCAAGGGTCAAAATAACCAACACATTCAACAGTAACAACACTAACCAAGGGTCAAAATAACCAACACATTCAACAGTAACAACACTAACCAAGGGTCAAAATAACCAACACATTCAACAGTAACAACACTAACCAAGGGTCAAAATAACCAACACATTCAACAGTAACAACACTAACCAAGGGTCAAAATAACCAACACATTCAACAGTAACAACACTAACCAAGGGTCAAAATAACCAACACATTCAACAGTAACAACACTAACCAAGGGTCAAAATAACCAACACATTCAACAGTAACAACACTAACCAAGGGTCAAAATAACCAACACATTCAACAGTAACAACACTAACCAAGGGTCAAAATAACCAACACATTCAACAGTAACAAACACTAACCAAGGGTCAAAATAACCAACACATTCAACAGTAACAACACTAACCAAGGGTCAAAATAACCAACACATTCAACAGTAACAACACTAACCAAGGGTCAAAATAACCAACCACATTCAACAGTAACACCACTAACCAAGGGTCAAAATAACCAACACATTCAACAGTAACAACACCTAACCAAGGGTCAAAATAACCACACATTCAACATTAACAACACTAACAATGTCAAAATAACCAACCAACTTCAACAGTAAACAACCCTAACCAAGGGTCAAATAACCAACACATTCAACAGTAACAACACTTAACCCAAGGGTCAAAATAACCAACACATTCAACAGTAACAAACACTAACCAAGGGTCAAAATAACCAACACATTCAACAGTAACAACACTAACCAAGGGTCAAAATAACCAACACATTCAACAGTAACAACACTAACCAAGGGTCAAAATAACCAACACATTCAACAGTAACAACACTAACCAAGGGTCAAAATAACCAACACATTCAACAGTAACAACACTAACCAAGGGTCAAAATAACCAACACATTCAACAGTAACAACACTAACCAAGGGTCAAAATAACCAACACATTCAACCAGTAACAACACTAACCAAGGGTCAAAATAACCAACACATTCAACAGTAACAACACTAACCAAGGGTCAAAATAACCAACACATTCAACAGTAACAACACTAACCAAGGGTCAAAATAACCAACACATTCAACAGTAACAACACTAACCAAGGGTCAAAATAACCAACACATTCAACAGTAACAACACTAACCAAGGGTCAAAAACCACACATCAACATAACACTAACCAAGGGTCAAAATAACCAACACATTCAACAGTAACAACACTAACCAAGGGTCAAAATAACCAACACATTCAACAGTAACAACACTAACCAAGGGTCAAAATAACCAACACATTCAACATAACAACACTAACCAAGGGTCAAAATAACCAACACATTCAACAGTAACAACACTAACCAAGGGTCAAAATAACCAACACATTCAACAGTAACAACACTAACCAAGGGTCAAAATAACCAACACATTCAACAGTAACAACACTAACCAAGGGTCAAAAATAACCAACACATTCAACAGTAACAACACTAACCAAGGGTCAAAATAACCAACACATTCAACAGTAACAACACTAACCAAGGGTCAAAATAACCAACACATTCAACATAACAACACTAACCAAGGGTCAAAATAACCAACACATTCAACAGTAACAACACTAACCAAGGGTCAAAATAACCAACAACATTCAACAGTAACAACACTAACCAAGGGTCAAAATAACCAACACATTCAACAGTAACAACACTAACCAAGGGTCAAAATAACCACACATCAACAGTAACAACACTAACCAAGGGTCAAAATAACCAACACATTCAACAGTAACAACACTAACCAAGGGTCAAAATAACCAACACATTCAACAGTAACAACACTAACCAAGGGTCAAAATAACCAACACATTCAACAGTAACAACACTAACCAAGGGTCAAAATAACCAACACATTCAACAGTAACAACACTAACCAAGGGTCAAAATAACCAACACATTCAACAGTAACAACACTAACCAAGGGTCAAAATAACCAACACATTCAACAGTAACAACACTAACCAAGGGTCAAAATAACCAACACATTCAACAGTAACAACACTAACCAAGGGTTCAAAATAACCAACACATTACAATAACAACACTAACCAAGGGTCAAAATACCACACATTCAACAGTAACAACACTAACCAAGGGTCAAAATAACCAACACATTCAACAGTAACAACACTAACCAAGGTCAAAATAACCAACACATTCAACAGTAACAACACTAACCAAGGGTCAAAATAACCAACACATTCAACAGTAACAACACTAACCAAGGGTCAAAATAACCAACACATTCAACAGTAACAACACTAACCAAGGGTCAAAATAACCAACACATTCAACAGTAACAACACTAACCAAGGGTCAAAATAACCAACACATTCAACAGTAACAACACTAACCAAGGGTCAAAATAACCAACACATTCAACAGTAACAACACTAACCAAGGGTCAAAATAACCAACACATTCAACAGTAACAACACTAACCAAGGGTCAAAATAACCAACACATTCAACAGTAACAACACTAACCAAGGGTCAAAATAACCAACACATTCAACAGTAACAACACTAACCAAGGGTCAAAATAACCAACACATTCAACAGTAACAACACTAACCAAGGGTCAAAATAACCAACACATTCAACAGTAACAACACTAACCAAGGGTCAAAATAACCAACACATTCAACAGTAACAACACTAACCAAGGGTCAAAATAACCAACACATTCAACAGTAACAACACTAACCAAGGGTCAAATAACCAACACATTCAACAGTAACAACACTAACCAAGGGTCAAATAACCAACACATTCAACAGTAACAACACTAACCAAGGGTCAAAATAACCAACACATTCAACAGTAACAACACTAACCAAGGGTCAAAATAACCAACACATTCAACAGTAACAACACTAACCAAGGGTCAAAATAACCAACACATTCAACAGTAACAACACTAACCAAGGGTCAAAATAACCAACACATTCAACAGTAACAACACTAACCAAGGGTCAAAATAACCAACCACATTCAACAGTAACAACACTAACCAAGGGTCAAAATAACCAACACATTCAACAGTAACAACACTAACCAAGGGTCAAAATAACCAACACATTCAACAGTAACAACACTAACCAAGGGTCAAAATAACCAACACATTCAACAGTAAACAACACTAACCAAGGGTCAAAATAACCAACACATTCAACAGTAACAACACTAACCAAGGGTCAAAATAACCAACACATTCAACAGTAACAACACTAACCAAGGGTCAAAATAACCAACACATTCAACAGTAACAACACTAACCAAGGGTCAAAATAACCAACACATTCAACAGTAACAACACTAACCAAGGGTCAAAATAACCAACACATTCAACAGTAACAACACTAACCAAGGGTCAAAATAACCAACACATTCAACAGTAACAACACTAACCAAGGGTCAAAATAACCAACACATTCAACAGTAACAACACTAACCAAGGGTCAAAATAACCAACACATTCAACAGTAACAACACTAACCAAGGGTCAAAATAACCAACACATTCAACAGTAACAACACTAACCAAGGGTCAAAATAACCAACACATTCAACAGTAACAACACTAACCAAGGGTCAAAATAACCAACACATTCAACAGTAACAACACTAACCAAGGGTCAAAATAACCAACACATTCAACAGTAACAACACTAACCAAGGGTCAAAATAACCAACACATTCAACAGTAACAACACTAACCAAGGGTCAAAATAACCAACACATTCAACAGTAACAACACTAACCAAGGGTCAAAATAACCAACACATTCAACAGTAACAACACTAACCAAGGGTCAAAATAACCAACACATTCAACAGTAACAACACTAACCAAGGGTCAAAATAACCAACACATTCAACAGTAACAACACTAACCAAGGGTCAAAATAACCAACACATTCAACAGTAACAACACTAACCAAGGGTCAAAATAACAACACATTCACAGTAACAACACTACAAGGTCAAAATAACCAACACATTCAACAGTAACAACACTAACCAAGGGTCAAAATAACCAACACATTCAACAGTAACAACACTAACCAAGGGTCAAATAACCAACACATTCAACAGTAACAACACTAACCAAGGGTCAAAATAACCAACACATTCAACAGTAACAACACTAACCAAGGGTCAAAATAACCAACACATTCAACAGTAACAACACTAACCAAGGGTCAAAATAACCAACACATTCAACAGTAACAACACTAACCAAGGGTCAAAATAACCAACACATTCAACAGTAACAAACACTAACCAAGGGTCAAAATAACCAACACATTCAACAGTAACAACACTAACCAAGGTCAAAATAACCAACACATTCAACAGTAACAACACTAACCAAGGGTCAAAATAACCAACACATTCAACAGTAACAACACTAACCAAGGGTCAAAATAACCAACACATTCAACAGTAACAACACTAACCAAGGGTCAAAATAACCAACACATTCAACAGTAACAACACTAACCAAGGGTCAAAATAACCAACACATTCAACAGTAACAACACTAACCAAGGGTCAAAATAACCAACACATTCAACAGTAACAACACTAACCAAGGGTCAAAATAACCAACACATTCAACAGTAACAACACTAACCAAGGGTCAAAATAACCAACACATTCAACAGTAACAACACTAACCAAGGGTCAAAATAACCAACACATTCAACAGTAACAACACTAACCAAGGGTCAAAATAACCAACACATTCAACAGTAACAACACTAACCAAGGGTCAAAATAACCAACACATTCAACAGTAACAACACTAACCAAGGGTCAAAATAACCAACACATTCAACAGTAACAACACTAACCAAGGGTCAAATAACCAACACATTCAACATAACAACACTAACCAAGGGTCAAAATAACCAACACATTCAACAGTAACAACACTAACCAAGGGTCAAAATAACCAACACATTCAACAGTAACAACACTAACCAAGGGTCAAAATAACCAACACATTCAACAGTAACAACACTAACCAAGGGTCAAAATAACCAACACATTCAACAGTAACAACACTAACCAAGGGTCAAAATAACCAACACATTCAACAGTAACAACACTAACCAAGGGTCAAAATAACCAACACATTCAACAGTAACAACACTAACCAAGGGTCAAAATAACCAACACATTCAAACAGTAACAACACTAACCAAGGGTCAAAATAACCAACACATTCAACAGTAACAACACTAACCAAGGGTCAAAATAACCAACACATTCAACAATAACAACACTAACCAAGGGTCAAAATAACCAACACATTCAACAGTAACAACACTAACCAAGGGTCAAAATAACCAACACATTCAACAGTAACAACACTAACCAAGGGTCAAAATAACCAACACATTCAACAGTAACAACACTAACCAAGGGTCAAAATAACCAACACATTCAACAGTAACAACACTAACCAAGGGTCAAAATAACCAACACATTCAACAGTAACAACACTAACCAAGGGTCAAAATAACCAACACATTCAACAGTAACACACTAACCAAGGTCAAAATAACCAACACATTCAACAGTAACAACACTAACCAAGGGTCAAAATAACCAACACATTCAACAGTAACAACACTAACCAAGGGTCAAAATAACCAACACATTCAACAGTAACAACACTAACCAAGGGTCAAAATAACCAACACATTCAACAGTAACAACACTAACCAAGGGTCAAAATAACCAACACATTCAACAGTAACAACACTAACCAAAGGGTCAAAATAACCAACACATTCAACAGTAACAACACTAACCAAGGGTCAAAATAACCAACACATTCAACAGTAACAACACTAACCAAGGGTCAAAATAACCAACACATTCAACAGTAACAACACTAACCAAGGGTCAAAATAACCAACACATTCAACAGTAACAACACTAACCAAGGGTCAAAATAACCAACACATTCAACAATAACAACACTAACCAAGGGTCAAAATAACCAACACATTCAACAGTAACAACACTAACCAAGGGTCAAAATAACCAACACATTCAACAGTAACAACACTAACCAAGGGTCAAAATAACCAACACATTCAACAGTAACAACACTAACCAAGGGTCAAAATAACCAACACATTCAACAAGTAACAACACTAACCAAGGGTCAAAATAACCAACACATTCAACAGTAACAACACTAACCAAGGGTCAAAATAACCAACACATTCAACAGTAACAACACTAACCAAGGGTCAAAATAACCAACACATCAACAGTAACAACACTAACAAGGGTCAAAATAACCAACACAATTCAACAGTAACAACACTAACCAAGGGTCAAAATAACCAACACATTCAACAGTAACAACACTAACCAAGGGTCAAAAATAACCAACACATTCAACAGTAACAACACTAACCAAGGGTCAAAATAACCAACACATTCAACAGTAAACAACACTAACCAAGGGTCAAAATAACCAACACATTCAACAGTAACAACACTAACCAAGGGTCAAAATAACCAACACATTCAACAGTAACAACACTAACCAAGGGTCAAAATAACCAACACATTCAACAGTAACAACACTAACCAAGGGTCAAAATAACCAACACATTCAACAGTAACAACACTAACCAAGGGTCAAAATAACCAACACATTCAACAGTAACAACACTAACCAAGGGTCAAAATAACCAACACATTCAACAGTAACAACACTAACCAAGGGTCAAAATAACCAACACATTCAACAGTAACAACACTAACCAAGGGTCAAAATAACCAACACATTCAACAGTAACAACACTAACCAAGGGTCAAAATAACCAACACATTCAACAGTAACAACACTAACCAAGGGTCAAAATAACCAACACATTCAACAGTAACAACACTAACCAAGGGTCAAAATAACCAACACATTCAACAGTAACAACACTAACCAAGGGTCAAAATAACCAACACATTCAACAGTAACAACACTAACCAAGGGTCAAAATAACCAACACATTCAACAGTAACAACACTAACCAAGGTCAAAATAACCAACACATTCAACAGTAACAACACTAACCAAGGGTCAAAATAACCAACACATTCAACAGTAACAACACTAACCAAGGGTCAAAATAACCAACACATTCAACAGTAACAACACTAACCAAGGGTCAAAATAACCAACACATTCAACAGTAACAACACTAACCAAGGGTCAAAATAACCAACACATTCAACAGTAACAACACTAACCAAGGGTCAAAATAACCAACACATTCAACAGTAACAACACTAACCAAGGGTCAAAATAACCAACACATTCAACAGTAACAACACTAACCAAGGGTCAAAATAACCAACACATTCAACAATAACAACACTAACCAAGGGTCAAAATAACCAACACATTCAACAGTAACAACACTAACCAAGGGTCAAAATAACCAACACATTCAACAGTAACAACACTAACCAAGGGTCAAAATAACCAACACATTCAACAGTAACAACACTAACCAAGGGTCAAAATAACCAACACATTCAACAGTAACAACACTAACCAAGGGTCAAAATAACCAACACATTCAACAG
This sequence comes from Oncorhynchus kisutch, assembly GCF_002021735.2. Lineage (NCBI taxonomy): Eukaryota > Metazoa > Chordata > Actinopteri > Salmoniformes > Salmonidae > Oncorhynchus > Oncorhynchus kisutch. The sequence continues at coordinate 38,617,970 of NC_034182.2, forward strand.
TAACAACACTAACCAAGGGTCAAAATAACCAACACATTCAACAGTAACAACACTAACCAAGGGTCAAAATAACCAACACATTCAACAGTAACAACACTAACCAAGGGTCAAAATAACCAACACATTCAACAGTAACAACACTAACCAAGGGTCAAAATAACCAACACATTCAACAGTAACAACACTAACCAAGGGTCAAAATAACCAACACATTCAACAGTAACAACACTAACCAAGGGTCAAAATAACCAACACATTCAACAGTAACAACACTAACCCAGGGTCAAAATAACCAACACATTCAACAATAACAACGCTAACCAAGGGTCAAAATAACCAACACATTCAACAGTAACAACACTAACCAAGGCTCAAAATAACCAACACATTCAACAGTAACAACACTAACCAAGGGTCAAAATAACCAACACATTCACAGTAACAACACTAACCAAGGGTCAAAATAACCAACACATTCAACAGTAACAACACTAACCAAGGGTCAAAATAACCAACACATTCAACAGTAACAACACTAACCAAGGGTCAAAATAACCAACACATTCAACAGTAACAACACTAACCAAGGGTCAAAATAACCAACACATTCAACAGTAACAACACTAACCAAGGGTCAAAATAACCAACACATTCAACAATAACAACACTAACCAAGGGTCAAAATAACCAACACATTCAACAGTAACAACACTAACCAAGGGTCAAAATAACCAACACATTCAACAGTAACAACACTAACCAAGGGTCAAAATAACCAACACATTCAACAGTAACAACACTAACCAAGGGTCAAAATAACCAACACATTCAACAGTAACAACACTAACCAAGGGTCAAAATAACCAACACATTCAACAGTAACAACACTAACCAAGGGTCAAAATAACCAACACATTCAACAGTAACAACACTAACCAAGGGTCAAATAACCAACACATTCAACAGTAACAACACTAACCAAGGGTCAAAATAACCAACACATTCAACAGTAACAACACTAACCAAGGGTCAAAATAACCAACACATTCAACAGTAACAACACTAACCAGGGTCAAAATAACCAACACATTCAACAGTTAACAACACTAACCAAGGGTCAAATAACCAACACATTCAACAGTAACAACACTAACCAAGGGTCAAAATAACCAACACATTCAACAGTAACAACACTAACCAAGGGTCAAAATAACCAACACATTCAACAATAACAACACTAACCAAGGGTCAAATAACCAACACATTCAACAGTAACAACACTAACCAAGGGTCAAAATAACCAACACATTCAACAGTAACAACACTAACCAAGGGTCAAAATAACCAACACATTCAACAGTAACAACACTAACCAAGGGTCAAAATAACCAACACATTCAACATTAACAACACTAACCAAGGGTCAAAATAACCAACACATTCAACAGTAACAACACTAACCAAGGGTCAAAATAACCAACACATTCAACAGTAACAACACTAACCAAGGGTCAAAATAACCAACACATTCAACAGTAACAACACTAACCAAGGGTCAAAATAACCAACACATTCAACAGTAACAACACTAACCAAATGTCAAAATAACCAACACATTCAACAGTAACAACACTAACCAAGGGTCAAAATAACCAACACATTCAACAGTAACAACACTAACCAAGGGTCAAAATAACCAACACATTCAACAGTAACAACACTAACCAAGGGTCAAAATAACCAACACATTCAACAGTAACAACACTATTTTTTTTATTTTATTTCACCTTTATTTAACCAGGTAGGCTAGTTGAGAACAAGTTCTCATTTGCAACTGCGACCTGGCCAAGATAAAGCATAGCAGTGTGAGCATACAACAAAGAGTTACACATGGAGTAAACAATTAACAAGTCAATAACACAGTAGAAAACGAAGGGGGGGTCTATATACAATGTGTGCAAAAGGCATGAGGAGGTAGGCAAATAATTACAATTTTGCAGATTAACACTGGAGTGATAAAAGATCAGATGGTCATGTACAGGTAGAGATATTGGTGTGCAGAAGAGCAGAAAAGTAAATAAATAAAAACAGTACGGGGATGAGGTAGGTGAAAAGGGTGGGCTATTTACCAATAGACTATGTACAGCTGCAGCGATCGGTTAGCTGCTCAGATAGCTGATGTTTGAAGTTGGTGAGGGAGATGAAAGTCTCCAACTTCAGCGATTTTTGCAATTCGTTCCAGTCACAGGCAGCAGAGTACTGGAACGAAAGGCGGCCAAATGAGGTGTTGGCTTTAGGGATGATCAGTGAGATACACCTGCTGGAGCGCGTGCTACGGATGGGTGTTGCCATCGTGACCAGTGAGCTGAGATAAGGCGGAGCTTTACCTAGCATAGACTTGTAGATGACCTGGAGCCAGTGGGTCTGGCGACGAATATGTAGCGAGGGCCAGCCGACTAGAGCATACAAGTCGCAGTGGTGGGTAGTATAAGGTGCTTTAGTGACAAAACGGATGGCACTGTGATAGACTGCATCCAGTTTGCTGAGTAGAGTGTTGGAAGCCATTTTGTAGATGACATCGCCGAAGTCGAGGATCGGTAGGATAGTCAGTTTACTAGGGTAAGCTTGGCGGCTTGAGTGAAGGAGGCTTTGTTGCGGAATAGAAAGCCGACTCTTGATTTGATTTTCGATTGGAGATGTTTGATATGAGTCTGGAAGGAGAGTTTGCAGTCTAGCCAGACACCTAGGTACTTATAGACGTCCACATATTCTAGGTCGGAACCATCCAGGGTGGTGATGCTAGTCGGGCATGCAGGTGCAGGCAGCGACCGGTTGAAAAGCATGCATTTGGTTTACTAGCGTTTAAGAGCAGTTGGAGGCCACGGAAGGAGTGTTGTATGGCATTGAAGCTTGTTTGGAGGTTAGATAGCACAGTGTCCAAAGACGGGCCGAAAGTATATAGAATGGTGTCGTCTGCGTAGAGGTGGATCAGGGAATCGCCCGCAGCAAGAGCAACATCATTGATATACACAGAGAAAAGAGTCGGCCCGAGAATTGAACCCTGTGGCACCCCCATAGAGACTGCCAGTGGACCGGACAGCATGCCCTCCGATTTGACACACTGAACTCTGTCTGCAAAGTAATTGGTGAACCAGGCAAGGCAGTCATCCGAAAAAACCGAGGCTACTGAGTCTGCCGATAAGAATATGGTGATTGACAGAGTCGAAAGCCTTGGCGAGGTCGATGAAGACGGCTGCACAGTACTGTCTTTTATCGATGGCGGTTATGATGTCGTTTAGTACCTTGAGTGTGGCTGAGGTGCACCCATGACCGGCTCGGAAACCAGATTGCACAGCGGAGAAGGTACGGTGGGATTCGAGATGGTCAGTGACCTGTTTGTTGACTTGGCTTTCGAAGACCTTAGATAGGCAGGGCAGGATGGATATAGGTCTGTAACAGTTTGGGTCCAGGGTGTCTCCCCCTTTGAAGAGGGGGATGACTGCGGCAGCTTTCCAATCCTTGGGGATCTCAGACGAGATGAAAGAGAGGTTGAACAGGCTGGTAATAGGGGTTGCGACAATGGTGGCAGATAGTTTCAGAAATAGAGGGTCCAGATTGTCAAGCCCAGCTGATTTGTACGGGTCCAGGTTTGCAGCTCTTTCAGAACATCTGCTATCTGGATTTGGGGTAAAGGAGAACCTGGAGAGGCTTGGGCGAGGAGCTGCGGGGGGGGCGGAGCTGTTGGCCGAGGTTGAAGTAGCCAGGCGGAAGGCATGGCCAGCTGTTGAGAAATGCTTATTGAAGTTTCGATAATCATGGATTTATCAGTGGTGACCGTGTTACCTAGCCTCAGTGCAGTGGGCAGCTGGGAGGAGGTGCTCTTGTTCTCCATGGACTTCACAGTGTCCCAGAACTTTTTGGAGTTGGAGCTACAGGATGCAAACTTCTGCCTGAAGAAGCTGGCCTTAGCTTTCCTGACTGACTGCGTGTATTGGTTCCGGACTTCCCTGAACAGTTGCATATCACGGGGACTATTCGATGCTATTGCAGTCCGCCACAGGATGTTTTTGTGCTGGTCGAGGGCAGTCAGGTCTGGGGTGAACCAAGGGCTGTATCTGTTCTTAGTTCTGCATTTTTTGAACGGAGCATGCTTATCTAAAATGGTGAGGAAGTTACTTTTAAAGAATGACCAGGCATCCTCAACTGACGGGATGAGGTCAATGTCCTTCCAGGATACCCGGGCCAGGTCGATTAGAAAGGCCTGCTCACAGAAGTGTTTTAGGGAGCGTTTGACAGTGATGAGGGGTGGTCGTATGACTGCGGCTCCGTAGCGGATACAGGCAATGAGGCAGTGATCGCTGAGATCCTGGTTGAAGACAGCGGAGGTGTATTTGGAGGGCCAGTTGGTCAGGATGACGTCTATGAGGGTGCCCTTGTTTACAGAGTTAGGGTTGTACCTGGTGGGTTCCTTGATGATTTGTGTGAGATTGAGGGCATCTAGCTTAGATTGTAGGACTGGCGGGGTGTTAAGCATATCCCAGTTTAGGTCACCTAACAGAACAAACTCTGAAGCTAGATGGGGGGCGATCAATTCACAAATGGTGTCCAGGGCACAGCTGGGAGCTGAGGGGGGTCGGTAGCAGGCGGCAACCGTGAGAGACTTATTTCTGGAGAGAGTAATTTTCAAAATTAGTAGTTCGAACTGTTTGGGTATGGACCTGGAAAGTATGACATTACTTTGCAGGCCATCTCTGCAGTAAACTGCAACTCCTCCCCCTTTGGCAGTTCTATCTTGACGGAAGATGTTATAGTTGGGTATGGAAATCTCTGAATTTTTGGTGGCCTTCCTGAGCCAGGATTCAGACACAGCAAGGACATCAGGGTTAGCAGAGTGTGCTAAAGCAGTGAGTAAGACAAACTTAGGGAGGAGGCTTCTGATGTTGACATGCATGAAACCAAGGCTTTTTCGAACACAGAAGTCAACAAATGAGGGTGCCTGGGGACATGCAGGGCCTGGGTTTACCTCCACTAACCAAGGGTCAAAATAACCAACACATTCAACAATAACAACACTAACCAAGGGTCAAAATAACCAACACATTCAACAGTAACAACACTAACCAAGGGTCAAAATAACCAACACATTCAACAGTAACAACACTAACCAAGGGTCAAAATAACCAACACATTCAACAGTAACAACACTAACCAAGGGTCAAAATAACCAACACATTCAACAATAACAACACTAACCAAGGGTCAAAATAACCAACACATTCAACAGTAACAACACTAACCAAGGGTCAAAATAACCAACACATTCAACAGTAACAACACTAACCAAGGGTCAAAATTAACCAACACATTCAACAGTAACAACACTAACCAAGGTCAAAATAACCAACACATTCAACAGTAACAACACTAACCAAGGGTCAAAATAACCAACACATTCACAGTAACAACACTAACCAAGGGTCAAAATAACCAACACATTCACAGTAACAACACTAACCAAGGTCAAAATAACCAACACATTCAACAGTAACAACACTAACCAAGGGTCAAAATAACCAACACATTCAACAGTAACAACACTAACCAAGGGTCAAAATAACCAACACATTCAACAGTAACAACACTAACCAAGGGTCAAAATAACCAACACATTCAACAGTAACAACACTAACCAAGGGTCAAAATAACCAACACATTCAACAGTAACAACACTAACCAAGGGTCAAAATAACCAACACATTCAACAGTAACAACACTAACCAAGGGTCAAAATAACCAACACATTCAACAAGTAACAACACTAACCAAGGGTCAAAATAACCAACACATTCAACAGTAACAACACTAACCAAGGGTCAAAATAACCAACACATTCAACAGTAACAACACTAACCAAGGGTCAAAATAACCAACACATTCAACAGTAACAACACTAACCAAGGGTCAAAATAACCAACACATTCAACAGTAACAACACTAACCAAGGGTCAAAATAACCAACACATTCAACAGTAACAACACTAACCAAGGGTCAAAATAACCAACACATTCAACAGTAACAACACTAACCAAGGGTCAAAATAACCAACACATTCAACAGTAACAACACTAACCAAGGGTCAAATAACCAACACATTCACAGTAACAACACTAACCAGGGTCAAAATAACCAACACATTCAACAGTAACAACACTAACCAAGGGTCAAAATAACCAACACATTCAACAGTAACAACACTAACCAAGGGTCAAAATAACCAACACATTCAACAGTAACAACACTAACCAAGGGTCAAAATAACCAACACATTCAACAGTAACAACACTAACCAAGGGTCAAAATAACCAACACATTCAACAGTAACAACACTAACCAAGGGTCAAAATAACCAACACATTCAACAGTAACAACACTAACCAAGGGTCAAAATAACCAACACATTCAACAGTAACAACACTAACCAAGGGTCAAAATAACCAACACATTCAACAGTAACAACACTAACCAAGGGTCAAAATAACCAACACATTCAACAGTAACAACACTAACCAAGGGTCAAAATAACCAACACATTCAACAGTAACAACACTAACCAAGGGTCAAAATAACCAACACATTCAACAGTAACAACACTAACCAAGGGTCAAAATAACCAACACATTCAACAGTAACAACACTAACCAAGGGTCAAAATAACCAACACATTCAACAGTAACAACACTAACCAAGGGTCAAAATAACCAACACATTCAACAGTAACAACACTAACCAAGGGTCAAAATAACCAACACATTCAACAGTAACAACACTAACCAAGGGTCAAATAACCAACACATTCAACAGTAACAACACTAACCAAGGGTCAAAATAACCAACACATTCAACAGTAACAACACTAACCAAGGGTCAAAATAACCAACACATTCAACAGTAACAACACTAACCAAGGGTCAAAATAACCAACACATTCAACAGTAACAACACTAACCAAGGGTCAAAATAACCAACACATTCAACAGTAACAACACTAACCAAGGGTCAAAATAACCAAACACTTCAACAGTAACAACACTAACCAAGGGTCAAAATAACCAACACATTCAACAGTAACAACACTAACCAAGGGTCAAAATAACCAACACATTCACAGTAACAACACTAACCAAGGGTCAAAATAACCAACACATTCAACAGTAACACACTAACCAAGGGTCAAAAAACCAACACATTCAACAGTAACAACACTAACCAAGGGTCAAAATAACCAACACATTCAACAGTAACAACACTAACCAAGGGTCAAAATAACCAACACATTCAACAGTAACAACACTAACCAAGTGTCAAAATAACCAACACATTCAACAGTAACAACACTAACCAAGGGTCAAAAATAACCAACACATTCAACAGTAACAACACTAACCAAGGGTCAAAATAACCAACACATTCAACAGTAACAACACTAACCAAGGGTCAAATAACCAACACATTCAACAGTAACAACACTAACCAAGGGTCAAAATAACCAACACATTCAACAGTAACAACACTAACCAAGGGTCAAAATAACCAACACATTCAACAGTAACAACACTAACCAAGGGTCAAAATAACCAACACATTCAACAGTAACAACACTAACCAAGGGTCAAAATAACCAACACATTCAACAGTAACAACACTAACCAAGGGTCAAAATAACCAACACATTCAACAGTAACAACACTAACCAAGGGTCAAAATAACCAACACATTCAACAGTAACAACACTAACAAGGGTCAAAATAACCAACACATTCAACAGTAACAACACTAACCAAGGGTCAAAATAACCAACACATTCAACAGTAACAACACTAACCAAGGGTCAAAATAACCAACACATTCAACAGTAACAACACTAACCAAGGGTCAAAATAACCAACACATTCAACAGTAACAACACTAACCAAGGGTCAAAATAACCAACACATTCAACAGTAACAACACTAACCAAGGGTCAAAATAACCAACACATTCAACAGTAACAACACTAACCAAGGGTCAAAATAACCAACACATTCAACAGTAACAACACTAACCAAGGGTCAAAATAACCAACACATTCAACAGTAACAACACTAACCAAGGGTCAAAATAACCAACACATTCAACAGTAACAACACTAACCAAGGGTCAAAATAACCAACACATTCAACAGTAACAACACTAACCAAGGGTCAAAATAACCAACACATTCAACAGTAACAACACTAACCAAGGGTCAAAATAACCAACACATTCAACAGTAACAACACTAACCAAGGGTCAAAATAACCAACACATTCAACAGTAACAACACTAACCAAGGGTCAAAATAACCAACACATTCAACAGTAACAACACTAACCAAGGGTCAAAATAACCAACACATTCAACAGTAACAACACTAACCAAGGGTCAAAATAACCAACCACATTCAACAGTAACAACACTAACCAAGGGTCAAAATAACCAACACATTCAACAATAACAACACTAACCAAGGGTCAAAATAACCAACACATTCAACAGTAACAACACTAACCAAGGGTCAAAATAACCAACACATTCAACAGTAACAACACTAACCAAGGGTCAAAATAACCAACACATTCAACAGTAACAACACTAACCAAGGGTCAAAATAACCAACACATTCAACAGTAACAACACTAACCAAGGGTCAAAATAACCAACACATTCAACAGTAACAACACTAACCAAGGGTCAAAATAACCAACACATTCAACAGTAACAACACTAACCAAGGGTCAAAATAACCAACACATTCAACAGTAACAACACTAACCAAGGGTCAAAATAACCAACACATTCAACATAACACCTAACCAAGGGTCAAAATAACCAACACATTCAACAGTAACAACACTAACCAAGGGTCAAAATAACCAACACATTCAACAGTAACAACACTAACCAAGGGTCAAAATAACCAACACATTCAACAGTAACAACACTAACCAAGGGTCAAAATAACCAACACATTCAACAGTAACAACACTAACCAAGGGTCAAAATAACCAACACATTCAACAGTAACAACACTAACCAAGGGTCAAAATAACCAACACATTCAACAGTAACAACACTAACCAAGGGTCAAAATAACCAACACATTCAACAGTAACAACACTAACCAAGGGTCAAAATAACCAACACATTCAACAGTAACAACACTAACCAAGGGTCAAAATAACCAACACATTCAACAGTAACAACACTAACCAAGGGTCAAAATAACCAACACATTCAACAGTAACAACACTAACCAAGGGTCAAAATAACCAACACATTCAACAGTAACAACACTAACCAAGGGTCAAAATAACCAACACATTCAACAGTAACAACACTAACCAAGGGTCAAAATAACCAACACATTCAACAGTAACAACACTAACCAAGGGTCAAAATAACCAACACATTCAACAGTAACAACACTAACCAAGGGTCAAAATAACCAACACATTCAACAGTAACAACACTAACCAAGGGTCAAAATAACCAACACATTCAACAGTAACAACACTAACCAAGGGTCAAAATAACCAACACATTCAACAGTAACAACACTAACCAAGGGTCAAAATAACCAACACATTCAACAGTAACAACACTAACCAAGGGTCAAAATAACCAACACATTCAACAATAACAACACTAACCAAGGGTCAAAATAACCAACACATTCAACAGTAACAACACTAACCAAGGGTCAAAATAACCAACACATTCAACAGTAACAACACTAACCAAGGGTCAAAATAACCAACACATTCAACAGTAACAACACTAACCAAGGGTCAAAATAACCAACACATTCAACAGTAACAACACTAACCAAGGGTCAAAATAACCAACACATTCAACAGTAACAACACTAACCAAGGGTCAAAATAACCAACACATTCAACAGTAACAACACTAACCAAGGGTCAAAATAACCAACACATTCAACAGTAACAACACTAACCAAGGGTCAAAATAACAACACATTCAACAGTAACAACACTAACCAAGGGTCAAAATAACCAACACATTCAACAGTAACAACACTAACCAAGGGTCAAAATAACCAACACATTCAACAGTAACAACACTAACCAAGGGTCAAAATAACCAACACATTCAACAGTAACAACACTAACCAAGGGTCAAAATAACCAACACATTCAACAGTAACAACACTAACCAAGGGTCAAAATAACCAACACATTCAACAGTAACAACACTAACCAAGGGTCAAAATAACCAACACATTCAACAGTAACAACACTAACCAAGGGTCAAAATAACCAACACATTCAACAGTAACAAACACTAACCAAGGGTCAAAATAACCAACACATTCAACAGTAACAACACTAACCAAGGGTCAAAATAACCAACACATTCAACAGTAACAACACTAACCAAGGGTCAAAATAACCAACACATTCAACAGTAACAACACTAACCAAGGGTCAAAATAACCAACACATTCAACAGTAACAACACTAACCAAGGGTCAAAATAACCAACACATTCAACAGTAACAACACTAACCAAGGGTCAAAATAACCAACACATTCAACAGTAACAACACTAACCAAGGGTCAAAATAACCAACACATTCAACAGTAACAACACTAACCAAGGGTCAAAATAACCAACACATTCAACAGTAACAACACTAACCAAGGGTCAAAATAACCAACACATTCAACAGTAACAACACTAACCAAGGGTCAAAATAACCAACACATTCAACAGTAACAACACTAACCAAGGGTCAAAATAACCAACACATTCAACAGTAACAACACTAACCAAGGGTCAAAATAACCAACACATTCAACAGTAACAACACTAACCAAGGGTCAAAATAACCAACACATTCAACAGTAACAACACTAACCAAGGGTCAAAATAACCAACACATTCACAGTAACAACACTAACCAAGGGTCAAAATAACCAACACATTCAACAGTAACAACACTAACCAAGGGTCAAAATAACAACACATTCAACAGTAACAACACTAACCAAGGGTCAAAATAACCAACACATTCAACAGTAACAACACTAACCAAGGGTCAAATAACCAACACATTCAACAGTAACAACACTAACCAAGGGTCAAAATAACCAACACATTCAACAGTAACAACACTAACCAAGGGTCAAAATAACCAACACATTCAACAGTAACAACACTAACCAAGGGTCAAAATAACCAACACATTCAACAGTAACAACACTAACCAAGGGTCAAAATAACCAACACATTCAACAGTAACAACACTAACCAAGGGTCAAAATAACCAACACATTCAACAGTAACAACACTAACCAAGGGTCAAAATAACCAACACATTCAACAGTAACAACACTAACCAAGGGTCAAAATAACCAACACATTCAACAGTAACAACACTAACCAAGGGTCAAAATAACCAACACATTCAACAGTAACAACACTAACCAAGGGTCAAAATAACCAACACATTCAACAGTAACAACACTACCAAGGGTCAAAATAACCAACACATTCAACAGTAACAACACTAACCAAGGGTCAAAATAACCAACACATTCAACAGTAACAACACTAACCAAGGGTCAAAATAACCAACACATTCAACAGTAACAACACTAACCAAGGGTCAAAATAACCAACACATTCACACTAACCAAGGGTAACAACACTAACCAAGGGTCAAAATAACCAACACATTCAACAGTAACAACACTAACCAAGGGTCAAAATAACCAACACATTCAACAGTAACAACACTAACCAAGGGTCAAAATACCAACACATTCAACAGAACAACACTAACCAAGGGTCAAAATAACCAACACATAACAACACTAACCAAGGGTCAAAATAACCAACACATTCAACAGTAACAACACTAACCAAGGGTCAAATAACCAACACATTCAACAGTAAACAACACTAACCAAGGGTCAAAATAACCAACACATTCAACAGTAACAACACTAACAAGGGTCAAAATAACCAACACATTCAACAGTAACAACACTAACCAAGGGTCAAAATAACCAACACATTCAACAGTAACAACACTAACCAAGGGTCAAAATAACCAACACATTCAACAGTAACAACACTAACCAAGGGTCAAAATAACCAACACATTCAACAGTAACAACACTAACCAAGGGTCAAAATAACCAACACATTCAACAGTAACAACACTAACCAAGGGTCAAAATAACCAACACATTCAACAGTAACAACACTAACCAAGGGTCAAAATAACCAACACATTCAACAAGTAACAACACTAACCAAGGGTCAAATAACCAACACATTCAACAGTAACAACACTAACCAAGGGTCAAAATAACCAACACATTCAACAGTAACAACACTAACCAAGGGTCAAAATAACCAACACATTCAACAGTAACAACACTAACCAAGGGTCAAAATAACCAACACATTCAACAGTAACAACACTAACCAAGGGTCAAAATAACCAACACATTCAACAGTAACAACACTAACCAAGGGTCAAAATAACCAACACATTCAACAGTAACAACACTAACCAAGGGTCAAAATAACCAACACATTCAACAGTAACAACACTAACCAAGGGTCAAAATAACCAACACATTCAACAGTAACAACACTAACCAAGGGTCAAAATAACCAACACATTCAACAGTAACAACACTAACCAAGGGTCAAATAACCAACACATTCAACAGTAACAACACTAACCAAGGGTCAAAATAACCACACATTCAACATAACAACACTAACCAGGGTCAAAATAACCAACACATTCAACAGTAACAACACTAACCAAGGGTCAAAATAACCAACACATTCAAAACCAAGGGTCAAAACCAACCACATAAAACTAACCAAGGGTCAAAATAACCAACACATTCAACAGTAACAACACTAACCAAGGGTCAAAATAACCAACACATTCAACAGTAACAACACTAACCAAGGGTCAAAATAACCAACACATTCAACAGTAACAACACTAACCAAGGGTCAAAATAACCAACACATTCAACAGTAACAACACTAACCAAGGGTCAAAATAACCAACACATTCAACAGTAACAACACTAACCAAGGGTCAAAATAACCAACACATTCAACAGTAACAACACTAACCAAGGGTCAAAATAACCAACACATTCAACAGTAACAACACTAACCAAGGGTCAAAATAACCAACACATTCAACAGTAACAACACTAACCAAGGGTCAAAATAACCAACACATTCAACAGTAACAACACTAACCAAGGGTCAAAATAACCAACACATTCAACATTAACAACACTAACCAAGGGTCAAAATAACCAACACATTCAACAGTAACAACACTAACCAAGGGTCAAAATAACCAAACACATTAACAGTAACAACACTAACCAAGGGTCAAAATAACCAACACATTCAAACAGTTAACAACACTAACCAAGGTCAAAATAACCAACAATTCAACAGTAACAATCACTAACCAAGGGTCAAAATAACCAACACATCAACAATAACAACACTAACAAGGGTCAAAATAACCAACACATTCAACAGTAACAACACTAACCCAAGGGTCAAAATAACCAACACATTACAGTTAACAACACTAACCCAAGGGTCAAAATAACCAAACACATTCAACAGTAACAACACTAACCAAGGGTCAAATAACCAACACATTCAACAGTAACAACACTAACCAAGGGTCAAAATAACCAAACACATTCAACAGTATACAACACTAACCAAGGGTCAACATAACCAACATCAAATTACAACACTCAACACTAACCAAGGGTCAAAATAACCAACACATTCAACAGTAACAACACTAACCAAGGGTCAAAATAACCAACACATTCAACAATTAACAACACTAACAAGGGTCAAAATAACCAACACATTCAACAGTAACAACACTAACCAAGGGTCAAAATAACCAACACATTCAACAGTAACAACACTAACCAAGGGTCAAAATAACCAACACATTCAACAGTAACAACACTAACCAAGGGTCAAAATAACCAACACATTCAACAGTAACAACACTAACCAAGGGTCAAAATAACCAACACATTCAACAGTAACAACACTAACCAAGGGTCAAAATAACCAACACATTCAACAGTAACAACACTAACCAAGGGTCAAAATAACCAAACACATTCAACAGTAACAACACTAACCAAGGGTCAAAATAACCAACACATTCAACAGTAAACAACACTAACCAAGGGTCAAAATAACCAACACATTCAACAGTAACAACACTAACCAAGGGTCAAAATAACCAACACATTCAACAGTAACAACACTAACCAAGGGTCAAAATAACCAACACATTCAACAGTAACAACACTAACCAAGGGTCAAAATAACCAACACATTCAACAGTAACAACACTAACCAAGGGTCAAAATAACCAACACATTCAACAATAACAACACTAACCAAGGGTCAAAATAACCAACACATTCAACAGTAACAACCACTAACCAAGGGTCAAAATAACCAACACATTCAACACTAAGGGTCAAAATAACCAACACTAAAACCAAGGGTCAAAATAACCAACACATTCAACAGTAACAACACTAACCAAGGGTCAAAATAACCAAACACATTCAACAGTAACAACACTAACCAAGGGTCAAAATAACCAACACATTCAACAGTAACAACACTAACCAAGGGTCAAAATAACCAACCACATTCAACAGTAACAACACTAACCAAGGGTCAAAATAACCAACACATTCAACAAGTAACAACCACTAACCAAGGGTCAAAATAACCAACACATTCAACAGTAACAAACACTAACCAAGGGTCAAAATAAACCAACACATTCAACAGTAACAACACTAACCAAGGGTCAAAATAACCAACACATTCAACAGTAACAACACTAACCAAGGGTCAAAATAACCAACACATTCAACAGTAACAACACTAACCAAGGGTCAAAATAACCAACACATTCAACAGTAACAACACTAACCAAGGGTCAAAATAACCAACACATTCAACAGTAACAACACTAACCAAGGGTCAAAATAACCAACACATTCAACAGTAACAACACTAACCAAGGGTCAAAATAACCAACACATTCAACAGTAACAACACTAACCAAGGGTCAAAATAACCAACACATTCAACAGTAACACACACTAACCAAGGGTCAAAATAACCAACACATTCAACAGTAACAACACTAACCAAGGGTCAAAATAACCAACACATTCAACAGTAACAACACTAACCAAGGGTCAAAATAACCAACACATTCAACAGTAACAACACTAACCAAGGGTCAAAATAACCAACACATTCAACAGTAACAAACACTAACCAAGGGTCAAAATAACCCAACACATTCAACAGTAACAAACACTAACAAGGGTCAAAATAACCAACCACATTCAACAATACAACACTAACCAAGGGTAAATAACCAAACACTAACCAAGGGTCAAAATAACCAACACATTCAACAGTAACAACACTAACCAAGGGTCAAAATAACCAACACATTCAACACTAACCAAGGGTCAAAATAACCAACACATTCAACAATAACAACACTAACCAAGGGTCAAAATAACCAACACATTCAACAGTAACAACACTAACCAAGGGTCAAAATAACCAACACATTCAACAGTAACAACACTAACCAAGGGTCAAAATAACCAACACATTCAACAGTAACAACACTAACCAAGGGTCAAAATAATCAACACATTCAACAGTAACAACACTAACCAAGGGTCAAAATAACCAACACATTCAACAGTAACAACACTAACCAAGGGTCAAAATAACCAACACATTCAACAGTAACAACACTAACCAAGGGTCAAAATAACCAACACATTCAACACTAACCAAGGGTCAAAATAACCAACACATTCAACACTAACCAAGGGTCAAAATAACCAACACATTCAACACTAACCAAGGGTCAAAATAACCAACACATTGCAACAGTAACAACACACTAACCAAGGGTCAAAATAACCAACACATTCAACACTAACCAAGGGTCAAAATAACCAAACACATTCAACCAGTAACAACACTAACCAAGGGTCAAAATAACCAACACATTCAACAGTAACAACACTAACCAAAGGTTCAAAATAACCAAACACATTCAACAGTAACAACAACTAACAAGGGTCAAATAACCAACACATTCAACAGTAACAACACTAACCAAGGGTCAAAATAACCAACACATTCAACAGTAACAGCTACCAAGGGTCAAAATAACCAACACATTCAACAGTAACACACCACCAGGGTCAAAATAACCAACACATTCAACAGTAACAACACTAACCAAGGGTCAAAATAACCAACACATTCAACAGTAAACAACACTAACCAAGGGTCAAAATAACCAACACATTCAACAGTAACAACTAACCAAGGGTCAAAATAACCAACACATTCAACAGTAACAACACTAACCAAGGGTCAAAATAACCAACACATTCAACAGTAACAACACTAACCAAGGGTCAAAATAACCAACACATTCAACAGTAACAACACTAACCAAGGGTCAAAATAACCAACACATTCAACAGTAACAACACTAACCAAGGGTCAAAATAACCAACACATTCAACAGTAACAACACTAACCAAGGTCAAAATAACCAACACATTCAACAGTAACAACACTAACCAAGGGGTCAAAACATTCAAATAAACAAGGTCAAACCAACACATTCAACAGTAACAACACTACCAAGGGTCAAAATAACCAACACATTCAACAGTAACAACACTAACCAAGGGTCAAAATAACCAACACATTCAAACAAGTAACAACACTAACCAAGGGTCAAAATAACCAACACATTCAACAGTAACAACACTAACCAAGGCGTCAAAATAACCAAACACATTCAACAGTAACAACACTAACCAAGGGTCAAAATAACCAACACATTCAACAGTAACAACACTAACCAAGGGTCAAAATAACCAAACACATTCAACAGTAACAACACTAACCAAGGGTTCAAAATAACCAACACATTCAACAGTAACAACACTAACCAAGGGTCAAAATAACCAACACATTCAACAGTAACAACACTAACCAAGGGTCAAAATAACCAACACATTCAACAGTAACAACACTAACCAAGGGTCAAAATAACCAACACATTCAACAGTAACAACACTAACCAAGGGTCAAAATAACCAACACATTCAACAGTAACAACACTAACCAAGGGTCAAAATAACCAACACATTCAACAGTAACAACACTAACCAAGGGTCAAATAACCAACACATTCAACAGTAACAACACTAACCAAGGGTCAAAAATAACCAACACATTCAACAGTAACAACACTAACCAAGGGTCAAAATAACCAACACATTCAACAGTAACAACACTAACCAAGGGTCAAAATAACCAACACATTCAACAGTAACAACACTAACCAAGGGTCAAAATAACCAAACACATTCAACAGTAACAACACTAACCAAGGGTCAAAATAACCAACACATTCAACAGTAACAACACTAACCAAGGGTCAAAATAACCAACACATTCAACAGTAACAACACTAACCAAGGGTCAAAATAACCAACACATTCAACAATAACAACACTAACCAAGGGTCAAAATAACAACACATCAACAGTTAACAACACTAACAGGTAATAACCAACACTCAACACTACCAAGGGTCAAAATAACCAACACATTCAACAGTAACAACCACTAACCAAGGGTCAAAATAACCAACACATTCAACAGTAACAACACTAACCAAGGGTCAAAATAACCAACACATTCAACAGTAACAACACTAACCAAGGGTCAAAATAACCAACACATTCAACAGTAACAACACTAACCAAGGGTCAAAATAACCAACACATTCAACAGTAACAACACTAACCAAGGGTCAAAATAACCAACACATTCAACAGTAACAACACTAACCAAGGGTCAAATATAACCAACACATTCAACAGTAACAACACTAACCAAGGGTCAAAATAACCCAACACATTCAACAGTAACAACACTAACCAAGGGTCAAAATAACCAACACATTCAACAGTAACAACACTAACCAAGGGTCAAAATAACCAACACATTTCAACAGTAAACAACACTAACAAGGGTCAAAATAACCAACACATTCAACAGTAACACACTAACCAGGGTCAAAATAACCAACACATTCAACAGTAACAACACTAAACCAAGGGTCAAAATAACCAACACATTCAACAGTAACAACACTAACCAAGGGTCAAAATAACCAACACATTCAACAGTAACAACACTAACCAAGGGTCAAAATAACCAACACATTCAACAGTAACAAACACTAACCAAGGGTCAAAATAACCAAACACATTCAACAGTAACAACACTAACCAAGGGTCAAAATAACCAACACATCAACAGTTAACAACACTAACCAAGGGTCAAAATAACCAAACACATTCAACAGTAACAACACTCAACCAAGGGTCAAAATAACCAACACATTCAACAGGTAACAACACTAACAAGGGTCAAAATAACCAACACATTCAACAGTAACAACCCTAACCAAGGGTCAAAATAAACCAACACATTCAACCAGTATAACAACACTAACCAAGGGTCAAAATAACAACAAACATTCAACAGTAACAACACTAACAAGGGTCAAATAACCAACACATTCAACAAGTAACACACTAACCAAGGGTCAAATAACCAACACATTCAACAGTAACAACACTAACCAAGGGTCAAAATAACCAACACATTCAACAGTAACAACACTAACCAAGGGTCAAAATAACCAACACATTCAACAGTAACAACACTAACCAAGGGTCAAATAACCCAACACATTCAACAGTAACAACACTAACCAAGGGTCAAAATAACCAAACACATTCAACAGTAACAACACTAACAAGGTCAAAATAACCAACACATTCAACAGTAACAACACTTAACAAGGGTCAAAATAACCAACACATTCAACAGTAACAACACTAACCAAGGGTCAAAATAACCAACACATTCAACATAACAACACTAACAAGGGTCAAAATAACCAACACATTCAACAGTAACAACACTAACCAAGGGTCAAATAACCAACACATTCAACAGTAACAACACTAACCAAGGGTCAAAATAACCAACACATTCAACAGTAACAACACTAACCAAGGGTCAAATAACCAACACATTCAACAGTAACAACACTAACCAAGGGTCAAAATAACCAACACATTCAACAAGTAACAACACTTAACCAAGGGTCAAAATAACCCAACACATTCAACAGTAACAACACTAACCAAGGGTCAAAATAACCAACACATTCAACAGTAACAACACTAACCAAGGGTCAAAATAACCAACACATTCAACAGTAACCAACACTAACCAAGGGTCAAAATAACCAACACATTCAACAGTAACAACACTAACCAAGGGTCAAAACTAACCAACACATTCAACAGTAACAAACACTAACCAAGGGTCAAAATAACCAACAACATTCAACAGTAACAACACTAACCAAGGGTCAAAATAACCAACACATTCAACAGTAACAACACTAACCAAGGGTCAAAATAACCAACACATTCAACAGTAACAACACTAACCAAGGGTCAAAATAACCAACACATTCAACAGTAACAACACTAACCAAGGGTCAAAATAACCAACACATTCAACAGTAACAACACTAACCAAGGGTCAAAATAACCAACACATTCAACAGTAACAACACTAACCAAGGGTCAAAATAACCAACACATTCAACAGTAACAACACTAACCAAGGGTCAAAATAACCAACACATTCAACAGTAACAACACTAACCAAGGGTCAAAATAACCAACACATTCAACAGTAACAACACTAACCAAGGGTCAAAATAACCAACACATTCAACAGTAACAACACTAACCAAGGGTCAAAATAACCAACACATTCAACAGTAACAACACTAACCAAGGGTCAAAATAACCAACACATTCAACAGTAACAACACTAACCAAGGGTCAAAATAACCAACACATTCAACACTAACCAAGGGTCAAAATAACCAACACATTCAACAGTAACAACACTAACCAAGGGTCAAAATAACCAACACATTCAACAGTAACAACACTAACCAAGGGTCAAAATAACCCACACATTCAACAGTAACCACACTAACCAAGGGTCAAAATAACCAACACATTCAACAGTAACAACACTAACCAAGGGTCAAAAATAAACCAACACATTCAACAGTAACAACACTAACCAAGGGTCAAATAACCAACACATTCACCAGTAACAACACTAACCAAGGGTCAAAATAACCAAACACATTCACAGTTAACAACACGAACCAAGGGTCAAAATAACCACAATTCAACAGGTAACAACACTAACCAAGGGTCAAAAACCAACACACTTCAACCACGTAACAACACTAACCAAGGGTCAAAATAACCAACACATTCAACAGTAACAACACTAACCAAGGGTCAAATACCACACATTCCACAAGTAACAACACATAACCAAGGGTCAAAATAACAACACATTCAACAGTAACAACACTAACCAAGGGTCAAAATAACCAACACATTCAACAGTAACAACACTAACCAAGGGTCAAATAACCAACACATTCAACAGTAACAACACTAACCAAGGTCAAATAACCAACACATTCAACAGTAACAACACTAACCAAGGGTCAAAATAACCAACACATTCAACAGTAACAACACTAACCAAGGGTCAAAATAACCAACACATTTCAACAGTAACAACACTAACCAAGGGTCAAAATAACCAACACATTCAACAGTAACAACACTAACCAAGGGTCAAAATAACCAACACATTCAACAGTAACAACACTAACCAAGGGTCAAAATAACCAACACATTCAACAGTAACAACACTAACCAAGGGTCAAAATAACCAACACATTCAACAGGTAACAACACTAACCAAGGGTCAAAATAACCAACACATTCAACAGTAACAACACTAACCAAGGGTCAAAATAACCAACACATTCAACAGTAACAACACTAACCAAGGGTCAAAATAACCAACACATTCAACAGTAACAACACTAACCAAGGGTCAAAATAACCAACACATTCAACAGTAACAACACTAACCAAGGGTCAAAATAACCAACACATTCAACAGTAACAACACTAACCAAGGGTCAAAATAACCAACACATTCAACAGTAACAACACTAACCAAGGGTCAAAATAACCAACACATTCAACAGTAACAACACTAACCAAGGGTCAAAATAACCAACACATTCAACAGTAACAACACTAACCAAGGGTCAAAATAACCAACACATTCAACAGTAACAACACTAACCAAGGGTCAAAATAACCAACACATTCAACAGTAACAACACTAACCAAGGGTCAAAATAACCAACACATTCAACAGTAACAACACTAACCAAGGGTCAAAATAACCAACACATTCAACAGTAACAACACTAACCAAGGGTCAAAATAACCAACACATTCAACAGTAACAACACTAACCAAGGGTCAAAATAACCAACACATTCAACAGTAACAACACTAACCAAGGGTCAAAATAACCAACACATTCAACAGTAACAACACTAACCAAGGGTCAAAATAACCAACACATTCAACAGTAACAACACTAACCAAGGGTCAAAATAACCAACACATTCAACAGTAACAACACTAACCAAGGGTCAAAATAACCAACACATTCAACAGTAACAACACTAACCAAGGGTCAAAATAACCAACACATTCAACAGTAACAACACTAACCAAGGGTCAAAATAACCAACACATTCAACAGTAACAACACTAACCAAGGGTCAAAATAACCAACACATTCAACAGTAACAACACTAACCAAGGGTCAAAATAACCAACACATTCAACAGTAACAACACTAACCAAGGGTCAAAATAACCAACACATTCAACAGTAACAACACTAACCAAGGGTCAAAATAACCAACACATTCAACAGTAACAACACTAACCAAGGGTCAAAATAACCAACACATTCAACAGTAACAACACTAACCAAGGGTCAAAATAACCAACACATTCAACAGTAACAACACTAACCAAGGGTCAAAATAACCAACACATTCAACAGTAACAACACTAACCAAGGGTCAAAATAACCAACACATTCAACAGTAACAACACTAACCAAGGGTCAAAATAACCAACACATTCAACAGTAACAACACTAACCAAGGGTCAAAATAACCAACACATTCAACAGTAACAACACTAACCAAGGGTCAAAATAACCAACACATTCAACAGTAACAACACTAACCAAGGGTCAAAATAACCAACACATTCAACAGTAACAACACTAACCAAGGGTCAAAATAACCAACACATTCAACAGTAACAACACTAACCAAGGGTCAAAATAACCAACACATTCAACAGTAACAACACTAACCAAGGGTCAAAATAACCAACACATTCAACAGTAACAACACTAACCAAGGGTCAAAATAACCAACACATTCAACAGTAACAACACTAACCAAGGGTCAAATAACCAACACATTCAACAGTAACAACACTAACCAAGGGTCAAAATAACCAACACATTCAACAGTAACAACACTAACCAAGGGTCAAAATAACCAACACATTCAACAGTAACAACACTAACCAAGGGTCAAAATAACCAACACATTCAACAGTAACAACACTAACCAAGGGTCAAAATAACCAACACATTCAACAGTAACAACACTAACCAAGGGTCAAAATAACCAACACATTCAACAGTAACAACACTAACCAAGGGTCAAAATAACCAACACATTCAACAGTAACAACACTAACCAAGGGTCAAAATAACCAACACATTCAACAGTAACAACACTAACCAAGGGTCAAAATAACCAACACATTCAACAGTAACAACACTAACCAAGGGTCAAAATAACCAACACATTCAACAGTAACAACACTAACCAAGGGTCAAAATAACCAACACATTCAACAGTAACAACACTAACCAAGGGTCAAAATAACCAACACATTCAACAGTAACAACACTAACCAAGGGTCAAAATAACCAACACATTCAACAGTAACAACACTAACCAAGGGTCAAAATAACCAACACATTCAACAGTAACAACACTAACCAAGGGTCAAAATAACCAACACATTCAACAGTAACAACACTAACCAAGGGTCAAAATAACCAACACATTCAACAGTAACAACACTAACCAAGGGTCAAAATAACCAACACATTCAACAGTAACAACACTAACCAAGGGTCAAAATAACCAACACATTCAACAGTAACAACACTAACCAAGGGTCAAAATAACCAACACATTCAACAGTAACAACACTAACCAAGGGTCAAAATAACCAACACATTCAACAGTAACAACACTAACCAAGGGTCAAAATAACCAACACATTCAACAGTAACAACACTAACCAAGGGTCAAAATAACCAACACATTCAACAGTAACAACACTAACCAAGGGTCAAAATAACCAACACATTCAACAGTAACAACACTAACCAAGGGTCAAAATAACCAACACATTCAACAGTAACAACACTAACCAAGGGTCAAAATAACCAACACATTCAACAGTAACAACACTAACCAAGGGTCAAAATAACCAACACATTCAACAGTAACAACACTAACCAAGGGTCAAAATAACCAACACATTCAACAGTAACAACACTAACCAAGGGTCAAAATAACCAACACATTCAACAGTAACAACACTAACCAAGGGTCAAAATAACCAACACATTCAACAGTAACAACACTAACCAAGGGTCAAAATAACCAACACATTCAACAGTAACAACACTAACCAAGGGTCAAAATAACCAACACATTCAACAGTAACAACACTAACCAAGGGTCAAAATAACCAACACATTCAACAGTAACAACACTAACCAAGGGTCAAAATAACCAACACATTCAACAGTAACAACACTAACCAAGGGTCAAAATAACCAACACATTCAACAGTAACAACACTAACCAAGGGTCAAAATAACCAACACATTCAACAGTAACAACACTAACCAAGGGTCAAAATAACCAACACATTCAACAGTAACAACACTAACCAAGGGTCAAAATAACCAACACATTCAACAGTAACAACACTAACCAAGGGTCAAAATAACCAACACATTCAACAGTAACAACACTAACCAAGGGTCAAAATAACCAACACATTCAACAGTAACAACACTAACCAAGGGTCAAAATAACCAACACATTCAACAGTAACAACACTAACCAAGGGTCAAAATAACCAACACATTCAACAGTAACAACACTAACCAAGGGTCAAAATAACCAACACATTCAACAGTAACAACACTAACCAAGGGTCAAAATAACCAACACATTCAACAGTAACAACACTAACCAAGGGTCAAAATAACCAACACATTCAACAGTAACAACACTAACCAAGGGTCAAAATAACCAACACATTCAACAGTAACAACACTAACCAAGGGTCAAAATAACCAACACATTCAACAGTAACAACACTAACCAAGGGTCAAAATAACCAACACATTCAACAGTAACAACACTAACCAAGGGTCAAAATAACCAACACATTCAACAGTAACAACACTAACCAAGGGTCAAAATAACCAACACATTCAACAGTAACAACACTAACCAAGGGTCAAAATAACCAACACATTCAACAGTAACAACACTAACCAAGGGTCAAAATAACCAACACATTCAACAGTAACAACACTAACCAAGGGTCAAAATAACCAACACATTCAACAGTAACAACACTAACCAAGGGTCAAAATAACCAACACATTCAACAGTAACAACACTAACCAAGGGTCAAAATAACCAACACATTCAACAGTAACAACACTAACCAAGGGTCAAAATAACCAACACATTCAACAGTAACAACACTAACCAAGGGTCAAAATAACCAACACATTCAACAGTAACAACACTAACCAAGGGTCAAAATAACCAACACATTCAACAGTAACAACACTAACCAAGGGTCAAAATAACCAACACATTCAACAGTAACAACACTAACCAAGGGTCAAAATAACCAACACATTCAACAGTAACAACACTAACCAAGGGTCAAAATAACCAACACATTCAACAGTAACAACACTAACCAAGGGTCAAAATAACCAACACATTCAACAGTAACAACACTAACCAAGGGTCAAAATAACCAACACATTCAACAGTAACAACACTAACCAAGGGTCAAAATAACCAACACATTCAACAGTAACAACACTAACCAAGGGTCAAAATAACCAACACATTCAACAGTAACAACACTAACCAAGGGTCAAAATAACCAACACATTCAACAGTAACAACACTAACCAAGGGTCAAAATAACCAACACATTCAACAGTAACAACACTAACCAAGGGTCAAAATAACCAACACATTCAACAGTAACAACACTAACCAAGGGTCAAAATAACCAACACATTCAACAGTAACAACACTAACCAAGGGTCAAAATAACCAACACATTCAACAGTAACAACACTAACCAAGGGTCAAAATAACCAACACATTCAACAGTAACAACACTAACCAAGGGTCAAAATAACCAACACATTCAACAGTAACAACACTAACCAAGGGTCAAAATAACCAACACATTCAACAGTAACAACACTAACCAAGGGTCAAAATAACCAACACATTCAACAGTAACAACACTAACCAAGGGTCAAAATAACCAACACATTCAACAGTAACAACACTAACCAAGGGTCAAAATAACCAACACATTCAACAGTAACAACACTAACCAAGGGTCAAAATAACCAACACATTCAACAGTAACAACACTAACCAAGGGTCAAAATAACCAACACATTCAACAGTAACAACACTAACCAAGGGTCAAAATAACCAACACATTCAACAGTAACAACACTAACCAAGGGTCAAAATAACCAACACATTCAACAGTAACAACACTAACCAAGGGTCAAAATAACCAACACATTCAACAGTAACAACACTAACCAAGGGTCAAAATAACCAACACATTCAACAGTAACAACACTAACCAAGGGTCAAAATAACCAACACATTCAACAGTAACAACACTAACCAAGGGTCAAAATAACCAACACATTCAACAGTAACAACACTAACCAAGGGTCAAAATAACCAACACATTCAACAGTAACAACACTAACCAAGGGTCAAAATAACCAACACATTCAACAGTAACAACACTAACCAAGGGTCAAAATAACCAACACATTCAACAGTAACAACACTAACCAAGGGTCAAAATAACCAACACATTCAACAGTAACAACACTAACCAAGGGTCAAAATAACCAACACATTCAACAGTAACAACACTAACCAAGGGTCAAAATAACCAACACATTCAACAGTAACAACACTAACCAAGGGTCAAAATAACCAACACATTCAACAGTAACAACACTAACCAAGGGTCAAAATAACCAACACATTCAACAGTAACAACACTAACCAAGGGTCAAAATAACCAACACATTCAACAGTAACAACACTAACCAAGGGTCAAAATAACCAACACATTCAACAGTAACAACACTAACCAAGGGTCAAAATAACCAACACATTCAACAGTAACAACACTAACCAAGGGTCAAAATAACCAACACATTCAACAGTAACAACACTAACCAAGGGTCAAAATAACCAACACATTCAACAGTAACAACACTAACCAAGGGTCAAAATAACCAACACATTCAACAGTAACAACACTAACCAAGGGTCAAAATAACCAACACATTCAACAGTAACAACACTAACCAAGGGTCAAAATAACCAACACATTCAACAGTAACAACACTAACCAAGGGTCAAAATAACCAACACATTCAACAGTAACAACACTAACCAAGGGTCAAAATAACCAACACATTCAACAGTAACAACACTAACCAAGGGTCAAAATAACCAACACATTCAACAGTAACAACACTAACCAAGGGTCAAAATAACCAACACATTCAACAGTAACAACACTAACCAAGGGTCAAAATAACCAACACATTCAACAGTAACAACACTAACCAAGGGTCAAAATAACCAACACATTCAACAGTAACAACACTAACCAAGGGTCAAAATAACCAACACATTCAACAGTAACAACACTAACCAAGGGTCAAATAACCAACACATTCAACAGTAACAACACTAACCAAGGGTCAAAATAACCAACACATTCAACAGTAACAACACTAACCAAGGGTCAAAATAACCAACACATTCAACAGTAACAACACTAACCAAGGGTCAAAATAACCAACACATTCAACAGTACCAAGGGTCAAAATAACCAACACATTCAACATAACAACATAACCAAGGGTCAAAATAACCAACACATTCAACAGTAACAACACTAACCAAGGGTCAAAATAACCAACACATTCAACAGTAACAACACTAACCAAGGGTCAAAATAACCAACACATTCAACAGTAACAACACTAACCAAGGGTCAAAATAACCAACACATTCAACAGTAACAACACTAACCAAGGGTCAAAATAACCAACACATTCAACAGTAACAACACTAACCAAGGGTCAAAATAACCAACACATTCAACAGTAACAACACTAACCAAGGGTCAAAATAACCAACACATTCAACAGTAACAACACTAACCAAGGGTCAAAATAACCAACACATTCAACAGTAACAACACTAACCAAGGGTCAAAATAACCAACACATTCAACAGTAACAACACTAACCAAGGGTCAAATAACCAACACATTCAACAGTAACAACACTAACCAAGGGTCAAAATAACCAACACATTCAACAGTAACAACACTAACCAAGGGTCAAAATAACCAACACATTCAACAGTAACAACACTAACCAAGGGTCAAAATAACCAACACATTCAACAGTAACAACACTAACCAAGGGTCAAAATAACCAACACATTCAACAGTAACAACACTAACCAAGGGTCAAAATAACCAACACATTCAACAGTAACAACACTAACCAAGGGTCAAAATAACCAACACATTCAACAGTAACAACACTAACCAAGGGTCAAAATAACCAACACATTCAACAGTAACAACACTAACCAAGGGTCAAAATAACCAACACATTCAACAGTAACAACACTAACCAAGGGTCAAAATAACCAACACATTCAACAGTAACAACACTAACCAAGGGTCAAAATAACCAACACATTCAACAGTAACAACACTAACCAAGGGTCAAAATAACCAACACATTCAACAGTAACAACACTAACCAAGGGTCAAAATAACCAACACATTCAACAGTAACAACACTAACCAAGGGTCAAAATAACCAACACATTCAACAGTAACAACACTAACCAAGGGTCAAAATAACCAACACATTCAACAGTAACAACACTAACCAAGGGTCAAAATAACCAACACATTCAACAGTAACAACACTAACCAAGGGTCAAAATAACCAACACATTCAACAGTAACAACACTAACCAAGGGTCAAAATAACCAACACATTCAACAGTAACAACACTAACCAAGGGTCAAAATAACCAACACATTCAACAGTAACAACACTAACCAAGGGTCAAAATAACCAACACATTCAACACTAACCAAGGGTCAAAATAACCAACACATTCAACAGTAACAACACTAACCAAGGGTCAAAATAACCAACACCTTCAACAGTAACAACACTAACCAAGGGTCAAAATAACCAACACATTCAACAGTAACAACACTAACCAAGGGTCAAAATAAGGCTGTGCTCACTAAGCCTGTACTTCGTCAAGGTTTTTCTAAGGTTTTGATCAGCAACCACGGTCAAATAGTTAGCCATGGTGTGCTGTCGATTTAGGGCCAGATTGCACTGCATTTTGCTTTGTGTTTGTGTTATATTTTTGTTTTGACTGTGTTGTAATTTGGTTTATCTCTGATTCCCCCTCCTCTCCCTCTCTTTCACTCTCTCACCCTAACTCTCTCTTTCTCCACCCTCTCTCTTCCCCACCTCTCTCTCTTCCCCTTCTCTCTCTCTCCACCCCCCTCTCTTTCTCACTCTCTCTCCCCCCCTCTCCCACCCCCCATCTCTTTCCTATCACTCATACTCACAAATAAAGATACAAACTCTCTGTCCCTAAACACACCTATGGTACCACCATCATAGTTATAATTAGGGGAGAATAATCATAATGCCATCCAATTTTCAACGTGATCAAAGGGAGACTCTGCCAGAGGAAATGGTTGGAGTGTAGAGATTAGTAGGCTGGCTGCAGCCTCAGCACCAGCTCCCCTGAGGATGCCCTGCTAACCCATAGTCATGTGGCTTAGAGGAGGAGAGGGAGGGAACCTGGGAAGTGGGAAAGCTTCTGAGGAGTGAGACCTCTCTCTCTCTCTCTCTCTCTCTCTCTCTCTCTCTGCCCCTTCGGTGTCTGCCTCCTGATTTTCTGGATCTAATGTTATCTCTTTCTAGGTGTGTCTGTCTCCTGATTTTCTGGATCTAATGTTATCTCTTTCTAGGTGTGTCTGTCTCCTGATTTTCTGGATCTAATGTTGTCTCGTTCTAGGTGTGTCTGCCTCCTGATTTTCTGGATCTAATGTTGTCTCTTTCTAGGTGTGTCTGTCTCCTGATTTTCTGGATCTAATGTTGTCTCTTTCTAGGTGTGTCTGTCTCCTGATTTTCTGGATCTAATGTTGTCTCTTTCTAGGTGTGTCTGTCTCCTGATTTTCTGGATCTAATGTTGTCTCTTTCTAGGTGTGTCTGTCTCCTGATTTTCTGGATCTAATGTTGTCTCTTTCTAGGTGTGTCTGTCTCCTGATCTTCTGGATCTAATGTTGTCTCTTTCTAGGTGTGTCTGTCTCCTGATTTTCTGGATCTAATGTTGTCTCTTTCTAGGTGTGTCTGTCTCCTGATTTTCTGGATCTAATGTTGTCTCTTTCTAGGTGTGTCTGTCTCCTGATTTTCTGGATCTAATGTTGTCTCTTTCTAGGTGTGTCTGTCTCCTGATTTTCTGGATCTAATGTTGTCTCTTTCTAGGTGTGTCTGTCTCCTGATTTTCTGGATCTAATGTTGTCTATTTCTAGGTGTGTCTGTCTCTGATTTTCTGGATCTAATGTTGTCTCTTTCTAGGTGTGTCTGTCTCCTGATTTTCTGGATCTAATGTTGTCTCTTTCTAGGTGTGTCTGTCTCCTGATTTTCTGGATCTAATGTTGTCTCTTTCTAGGTGTGTCTGTCTCCTGATTTTCTGGATCTAATGTTGTCTCTTTCTAGGTGTGTCTGTCTCCTGATTTTCTGGATCTAATGTTGTCTCTTTCTAGGTGTGTCTGTCTCCTGATTTTCTGGATCTAATGTTGTCTCTTTCTAGGTGTGTCTGTCTCCTGATTTTCTGGATCTAATGTTGTCTCTTTCTAGGTGTGTCTGTCTCCTGATTTTCTGGATCTAATGTTGTCTATTTCTAGGTGTGTCTGTCTCCTGATTTTCTGGATCTAATGTTGTCTATTTCTAGGTGTGTCTGTCTCCTGATTTTCTGGATCTAATGTTGTCTCTTTCTAGGTGTGTCTGTCTCCTGATTTCTGGATCTAATGTTGTCTCTTTCTAGGTGTGTCTGTCTCCTGATTTTCTGGATCTAATGTTGTCTCTTTCTAGGTGTGTCTGTCTCCTGATTTTCTGGATCTAATGTTGTCTCTTTCTAGGTGTGTCTGTCTCCTGATTTTCTGGATCTAATGTTGTCTCTTTCTAGGTGTGTCTGTCTCCTGATTTTCTGGATCTAATGTTGTCTCTTTCTAGGTGTGTCTGTCTCCTGATTTTTTTTTCTTTTTCTTGTTTGTCTCTTTACTTTTTTTCTCAGATATCTCTTTCTCTAACCACTTAGATATCTCTTTCTCTAACCACCCAGATATCTCTTTCTCTAACCACTTAGATATCTCTTTCTCTAACCACCCAGATATCTCTTTCTCTAACCACTTAGATATCTCTTTCTCTAACCACCCAGATATCTCTTTCTCTAACCACTTAGATATCTCTTTCTCTAACCACTTAGATATCTCTTTCTCTAACCACCCATATATCTCTTTCTATAACCACCCAGATATCTCTTTCTCTAACCACCCAGAT
Organism: Oncorhynchus kisutch; assembly: GCF_002021735.2. Classification (NCBI taxonomy): domain Eukaryota; kingdom Metazoa; phylum Chordata; class Actinopteri; order Salmoniformes; family Salmonidae; genus Oncorhynchus; species Oncorhynchus kisutch. The sequence continues at coordinate 38,649,293 of NC_034182.2, forward strand.
ATCTCTTTCTCTAACCACTTAGATATCTCTTTCTCTATCCACCCAGATATCTCTTTCTCTAACCACTTAGATATCTCTTTCTCTAACCACCCAGATATCTCTTTCTCTAACCACTTAGATATCTCTTTCTCTAACCACCCAGATATCTCTTTCTCTAACCACTTAGATATCTCTTTCTCTAACCACTTAGATATCTCTTTCTCTAACCACTTAGATATCTCTTTCTCTAACCACCCAGATATCTCTTTCTCTAACCACCCAGATATCTCTTTCTCTAACCACTTAGATATCTCTTTCTCTAACCACTTAGATATCTCTTTCTCTAACCACTTAGATATCTCTTTCTCTAACCACCCAGATATCTCTTTCTCTAACCACCCAGATATCTCTTTCTCTAACCACTTAGATATCTCTTTCTCTAACCACTTAGATATCTATTTCTCTAACCACCCAGATATCTCTTTCTCTAACCACTTAGATATCTCTTTCTCTAACCACCCAGATATCTCTTTCTCTAACCACCCAGATATATCTTTCTCTAACCACTTAGATATCTCTTTCTCTAACCACCCAGATATCTCTTTCTCTAACCACCCAGATATCTCTTTCTCTAACCACTTAGATATCTCTTTCTCTAACCACCCAGATATCTCTTTCTCTAACCACTTAGATATCTCTTTCTCTAACCACCCAGATATCTCTTTCTCTAACCACTTAGATATCTCTTTCTCTAACCACCCAGATATCTCTTTCTCTAACCACTTAGATATCTCTTTCTCTAACCACCCAGATATCTCTTTCTCTAACCACCCAGATATATCTTTCTCTAACCACCCACATATCTCTTTCTCTAACCACTCAGATATCTCTTTCTCTAACCACTCAGATATCTCTTTCTCTAACCACCCAGATATCTCTTTCTCTAACCACCCAGATATCTCTTCCACCCCCTTTTCTTTCTCTCAGCTCTACTTTCCCAGCATACAGGAAGACAGTGAGCCCAGAATGAAACAGACAACTGCAGACACTCATCCTCACCTCTTATTCTCACCCCTCATCCCCTCCTCCCTATCTTAAGGTGTTGTCCCCCAAAACACATTAACGTCAACCCCTGACTATATCCCCTCCCTCTCATTGTAATGTCTCTTAAAGTTGAGAGAGAACGATGTGTATCTCGGCTGAATAGAGAGTGGAAACAAGTCTCTGGCAAAGAGAGAAACCTATCCACACGATATAATACAATACTACTAGAAGTGAATGAGGAGGTGGCTGAGCACTTCAGAATCAGGCTCTAGACTTGTTTAATTACTGTACCAGAAGCCTAATGGAGGAGTTGGACAGAGGCCCAGACAAACAATGTTCCACTTAGGTAATAACAAAAGGAAATGCTGCTTGTCTTAGTTGTGTTTTGTGGGTTGTTTTCATATCAGACTGTTATCATATCAAACTGTTATGATATCAGGCTGTTATCATATCAAACTGTTATCATATCAGACTGTTATCATATCAAACTGTTATGATATCAGACTGTTATCATATCAGACTGTTATCATATCAAACTGTTATCATATCAGACTGTTATGATATCAGACTGTTATGATATCAGACTGTTATCATATCAAACTGTTATCATATCAAACTGTTATCATCTCAGACTGTTATGATATCAGACTGTTATCATATCAGGCTGTTATGGGCAAAACATGTGACCAGAGCAACTTTGAGTGTGGTATGATCGTTGGTGCCAGGTGCGCCGGATCCAGTATCTCAGAACCGGCCTCCTGGGCTTTTCACCCCAGACAGTTTCTAGAAGTTACCAAGAATGGTGAGACAAACCAAAAAACATCTAGTCAGCAGCAGTCTGGCATAAACAGCTCGTTGATTAGAGAGTTTGAAGGAGAATGGCAAGAATCGTGCCTAATTGGCAGGCCACAGGCAAATAACGGTGCAGTACAACAGTGGGGTGCAGTACGGCATCTCGGAACGCACAACTCGTTGGTCCTCGTCGTGGATGGGCTGTTGCAGCAGACGACCACACCGGGTTCCACTCCTATCAGCTAAAAACTAGAAGAAGTGGCTCCAGTGGGCACCCGATCACCAACACTGGACAACTGAGGAGTGGAAAAACATTGTCAGGAACATGTTCAGGTTACTTGAGTGGCCTATGCAGTCCCCAGACCTCAACCCAATGTGTGGAGTGTGTCAGTGTGGACCAACATTCCTGTGGAATGTTTCCGACACCTTGTATAATGTCACAAGAGAATTCAGGCTGTTATGGAGGCAAAGGGGGGGTACAACCCAGTACTAGATGGGTGTAATTAATAAACTGGCCTGTGAGTGTATACTGATAATATATTGGATCATATCTGGCAAAACCATAGCTTGGCTCCTCTACATCCTTCCATGAAAACCCAAACCATTCTGGTAAATGCACAGATTCTGACCACTACTCCATAATACATACTGTACTAACAAAGAGAGAGTGAATTAGATAATAGGAAGGATGGTAAAGTATCTGTGTAAATATAGGATGGTTAATGCTGATCATTTCTTCAGACAGTGTCTGTCTGCAGTTCTCCTGTTACAACTAGCGTTGTGGAATCTCAGCCAAACAGGAAGCTGTGGGACCACAGTCTGTCTATTTATTGTCAGCTGGATCCAGGATCAATATCCTCTGATAAAGGGACTTTGTTAACCAATTATATAACTGAATTACAATGGCCATGTCTTGGAAAATATGAGTTGTATTGACGCAAGAGGAAAGTACGATGCTTTGGAAATGATCACGAGGCATATCTGCAAATGTTGGGCTCTCCTGAGTGTGGACGTGTTCTTGTGGACCAGAATTCCCCACAAGAATAGTAAACAAATACAAATTTGACCAACTGGGGACATTTGATTAGTCCCCACGAGGTCAAATTCTATTTCTAGGGGGTTTAGTGTTAAGGTTAAAATTAGTGTTAGGATTAAAATTACGTTAAGGGTTAGGGTAGGAGCTAGGTTTAGTTTTAGGGTTAGGGTTCAGAGCTAGGGATAGGTTTAGGGTTAGGGTTAAGGTCTGGTATTTTTGGTTGATGGTTAAGGTTGGGGTTCGGGTAAGGGTAAGAGTACAGGATAGGGTTAGGGAAAATAAGATTGTGAATGTCCCCACAATTTAGCTGTACAAGACTCTGTGTGTGTGTGTGTGTGTGTGTGTGTGTGTGTGTGTGTGTGTGTGTGTGTGTGTGTGTGTGTGTGTGTGTGTGTGTGTGTGTGTGTGTGTGTGTGTGTGTGTGTGTGTGTGTGTGTGTGTGTGTGTGTGTGTGTGTGTGTGTGTGTGTGTGTGTATTTATCAGAGGAGTGAACTTAAGGAAAATGTAAATAGTGAAACACTTAAAAAGTTTTTAGATAAAACTGTCCCAAATATATTCACACGTCACCAAATAATTGATTAAAACACAGGTCTGCAGTAAGCTCAACAGCACTGTAGGGTAGCACCATGGTGTAGTCGGAGGACAGCTAGCTTCTGTTCTCCTCTTCTGACCTTAACGCTAACCCTAACCCTAAACCTAACCCTAACCCTAACCCTAACCCTAACCCTAACCATGGTGTAGTCGGAGGACAGCTAGCTTCTGTTCTCCTCTTCTGACCTTAACCCTAACCCTAACCCTAACCCTAACCCTAACCCTAACCATGGTGTAGTCGGAGGACAGCTAGCTTCTGTTCTCCTCTTCTGACCTTAACCCTAACCCTAACCCTAACCCTAACCATGGTGTAGTCGGAGGACAGCTAGCTTCTGTTCTCCTCTTGGTGCCTTGACTTCATTACAAAACTTCCCGAGAACGTCCTCCAACCTATCGGACCTCTTGCAGCATGAACTGACATGTTGTCCACCGAATCAAAGGATCAGAGAATGAATCTAGTACTGAAAGCATAAAGCCATACCTAGCTAGCACTGCAGTGTATAACATGTGGTGAGCAGTTGACTCAAAGAAAGAGAAAAGACAATAGTTGAACAGTTTTGAACAAATTCATTTCTTCCAAAATTAAGGAGGAGAGAGAGAGAGAGGCTATATATATTTAATTTACTTAGCTTGTATCGAATGCAGATAGCTAGTTTAGCCTACTCAAACACCCGGCCCGGCAGAGAGGAAGAGGAGGGGGAGGTAGCTGACTATGGATATCCAACACTGGAACTCTTCCAAGTCAACGTAAGCTTTTGGTTTCATTAATTTATTGCCACCAGGGCCCGCCGGTGTAACTGCTAAACTGCTAGCTACTGACTGCACACTGTGCTGTATGATTACAGCGGGTTTACTAACTCTGTATTTCTAGCAGCCATGTTGACTATGATGTGAGAATGATGTAGGCTGTGTGTAGCGGTTAGCAGGCATGATATGAAGGTTTGGCTCGGAATGTTTGTTTTTTGCCTGGTCACAGACAGCTAATTGTCACGTTCTGACCTTTATTTCCTTTGTTTTGTCTTTGTTTAGTATGGTCAGGGCGTGATTTGGGGTGGGCAGTCTATGTGTGTTTTTTCTATGTTTTTCCATTTCTATGTTTGGCCTGATATGGTTCTCAATCAGAGGCAGCTGTTTATCGTTGTCCCTGATTGAGAACCATATTTAGGTAGCCTAGGTTTCACTGTTGGTTTGTGGGTGTTTGTTTCCTGTGTCAGTGTTTGTGCCACACGGGACTATTTCGGTTTGGTTTATTTCACTTTATTGTTTTGTATTTCATAGTGTTCAGGCTTTTCTTATTAAAATCGTCATGGACACTTACCACGCTGGTATTGGTCCGATCCTTGCTACACCTCTTCAGACGAAGAGGAGGAAATCTGCCGTTACACTAATGTGTTGTGCACTGAAGTCCTCAAGCAAAGGGACAAGATGAGAGGAAGAGAGCGCGTAGATGCAAGAAGGAATTATATATACAACAAGCTGTTTGCATGTGGCTGCTATGAAAGTGAACTGTGTTTGCATGTAATCAGGGGTGTATTCGTTGCGCCGATCCAGTTGAAAAACATTTCTTAAACGGAAGCAAACGGAACGAAACAGGGATAAACATACCGGAATTTGTCCAATAGAAACTCTCGTTTGCAACTGTTGGACTTATGATTTCAAACCCTTGATCAGATAGATGCAGGCAAGAGTGTGCAAGGCGGTACAAAATGTATGAATAATCAAACTGTAGCAAAGTTCAACTGAAGTACACAATAGGATAAGAGAACTGCAGATAAGACTTGTGTAATCAATCTTTATTCAGAGATGTAATATAAGTCAAGTGTCTGTATATGCTTACTGTATCCAGAGATAGTTTAGTCAAAACATTGACTGACCAAATCACAAACAAAACCTATTGAGCAAGTGACCAATTCACTTCCTGTAAACACCTATCACATCCACAGACGTATACTTACAGAAACACAGTAATGATTCTCGGTCTGTAATCACCAAACAAAAATGCATGTGGCTGAGGATAAATCAAGGGATTTGTTGCTGTAAATAATGGCCTTCAGCCTAGGAGAACACAGTAATCATCTTTATGCTAAAGAAAGTACAGCCGGGTATTCATCACGGCACTGTCAGAGCCCCTGCAAGGGTCATAAACCTCTGAGAACGCACCATTTATATCTGCTTCGTCTGCCACATGCTATTTCCCTAGATCAGCCCCATTCACCAGAGGCTGGCACCAATTAGCCTACCTTGTCGCAAGGCAGAATGCACATTCATACACATTCATTCCTTCATTCCCCTTGCAGTTTGCCACTCGCTCAAGAAGTGCTGATCGTAATCCATCGGGAGGATATTAGAGGAACTTTATCTCTGTGTTGTCCATTTCCCTGGCAAGACCTGCCTGGGTCGTATTGATCACATGTGCACGCACAATTTAACAGGAAATGGTCATTGGATTGCTTACGGTTCTCTTAACACAGCCCACTGCTGCATCGGTGGACTCCTAGCATATTTTGTCTAATTGTCCAAATGATGATGTCTTTTTCTGTCATTTTTGTTTTACGGATAAGAGTTGGTGGTACAACTATTTCAATGAAACTGTTTTCAGCGACTAAAAAAAAAGTTTTAAAAAGTTTTGTCGGTAAAGATATGAGTGGTCCATTCATTGTGATTAAGTTAGCCTGGGATGTGAACAAATGGATTGCCATTGCATAATGTTGAGAATTGATGTGTTGGTGGACTGTTTTCCCTGTTTCCTTTGCTGTTCATTGGGCAACAACTAGATAATTCCTCCTCCGTTGCAACATGCTACGGTCCGGTTGTCCATTGCAACATGCTACAGTCCTGCTGTCTGTTGTAACATGCTACGGTCCTGCTGTCTGTTATAACATGCTACGGTCTTGTTGTCCATTAGAACATGCTATGGTCCTGTTGTCCTTTGCAACATGCTATGTTCCTGTTGTCCTTTGCAACATGCTATGGTCCTGCTGTCTGTTGTAACATGCTATGGTCCTGCTGTCTGTTGCAACATGCTATGGTCCTGTTGTCCGTTGCAACATGCTATGGTCCTGCTGTCTGTTGCAACATGCAATGGTCCTGTTGTCAGTTGCAATATGCTATGGTCCTGTTGTCACTTGCAACATGCTATGGTCCTGCTGTCCATTGCAACATGCTACGGTCCTGCTATCTGTTGTAACATGCTACGGTCTTGTTGTCTATTACAACATGCTACGGTCCTGCTGTCTGTTGCACCATGCTATGGTCCTGTTGTCCTTTGCAACATGCTATGTTCCTGTTGTCCTATGCAACATGCTATGGTCCTGCTATCCGTTGCAACATACTATGGTCCTGTTGTCCGTTGCAACATGCTATGGTCCTGCTGTCTGTTGTAACATGCTATGGTCCTGTTGTCCGTTGTAACATGCTACGGTCCTGTTGTCCATTGCAACATGCTATGGTCCTGCTGTCTGTTGCAACATGCTATGGTCCTGTTGTCCATTACAACATGCTAAGGTCCTGTTCTCCGTTGCAACATGCTATGGTCTTGTTGTCTGTTGCAACATGCTATGGTCCTGCTGTCTGTTGCAACATGCTATGGTCCTGTTGTCCATTACAACATGCTACGGTCCTGCTGTCTGTTGCAACATGCTATGTTCCTGTTGTCCTTTGCAACATGCTATGGTCCTGCTATCCGTTGCAACATGCTATGGTCCTGTTGTCTGTTGCAACATGCTATGGTCCTGTTGTCTGTTACAACATGCTACGGTCCTGTTGTCCATTGCAACAAGCTATGGTACTGTTGTCCATTGCAACATGCTACGGTCCTGCTCTCTGTTGCAACATCCTATGGTCCTGTTGTCCTTTGCAACATGCTATGGTCCTGCTGTCCGATGCAACATGCTATGGCCCTGTTGTCTGTTGCAACATGCTATGTTCCTGCTGTCTGTTGTAAAATGCTATGGTCCTGCTTTCTGTTGTAACATGCTACGGTCCTGTTGTCCGTTGTAACATGCTACGGTCCTGTTGTCCATTGCAACATGCTATGGTCCTGCTGTCTGTTGTAACATGCTATGGTCCTGCTGTCTGTTGCAACATGCTATGGTCCTGTTGTCTGTTACAACATGCTATGGTCCTGTTGTCCGTTGCATCATGCTATGGTCCTGTTGTCTGTTACAACATGCTATGGTCCTGTTGTCCGTTGCAACATGCTATGGTCCTGTTGTCAATTGCAACATGCTACGGTCCTGCTCTCTGTTGCAACATCCTATGGTCCTGTTGTCCTTTGCAACATGCTATGGTCCTGTTGTCTGTTGCAACATGCTACGTTCCTGCTGTCTGTTGTAAAGTGCTATGGTCCTGCTTTCTGTTGTAACATGCTACGGTCTTGTTGTCTGTTACAACATGCTACGGTCCTGCTGTCTGTTGTAACATGCTATGGTCCTGTTGTCCATTACAACATGCTACGGTCCTGCTGTCTGTTGCAACATGCTATGTTCCTTTTGTCCATTGCAACATGCTATGGTCCTGCTGTCTGTTGTAACATGCTATGGTCCTGCTGTCTGTTGTAACAAGCTATGGTACTGTTGTCCATTGCAACATGCTACGGTCCTGCTGTCTGTTGCAACATCCTATGGTCCTGTTGTCCTTTGCAACAAGCTATGGTCCTGCTGTCCGTTGCAACATGCTATGGCCCTGTTGTCTGTTGCAACATGCTATGGTCCTGTTGTCTGTTGCAACATGCTATGGTCCTGTTGTCCGTTGTAACATGCTATGGTCCTGTTGTCCGTTGTAACATGCTACGGTCCTGTTGTCCATTGCAACATGCTATGGTCCTGCTGTCTGTTGCAACATGCTACGGTCCTGTTGTCCGTTGCAACATGCTATGGTCCTGCTATCCGTTGCAACATGCTATGGTCCTGTTGTCCATTACAACATGCTACGGTGCTGCTGTCTGTTGCAACATGCTATGTTCCTGTTGTCCTTTACAACATGCTATGGTCCTGCTGTCCGTTGCAACATGCTATGGTCCTGTTGTCTGTTGCAACATGCTATGGTCATGCTATCCGTTGTAACATGCTATGGTCCTGCTGTCTGTTGCAACATGCTATGTTCCTGTTGTCCTTTGCAAAATGCTATGGTCCTGCTGTCCGTTGCAACATGCTATGGTCCTGTTGTCCGTTGCAACATGCTATGGTCCTGTTGTCTGTTGTAACATGCTACGGCCCTGTTGTCCATTGTAACATGCTACAGTCCTGTTGTCTATTGCAACATGCTATGGTCCTGCTGTCTGTTGTAACATGCTATGGTCCTGCTGTCTGTTGCAACATGCTATGGTCCTGTTGTCTGTTACAACATGCTACGGTCCTGTTGTCCATTGCAACAAGCTATGGTACTGTTGTCCATTGCAACATGCTATGGTACTGTTGTCCATTGCAACATGCTACGGTCCTGCTCTCTGTTGCAACATCCTATGGTCCTGTTGTCCTTTGCAACAAGCTATGGTCCTGCTGTCCGTTGCAACATGCTATGGCCCTGTTGTCTGTTGCAACATGCTATGGTCCTGTTGATGGTTGCAACATGCTATGGTCCTGTTGTCCGTTGTAACATGCTATGGTCCTGTTGTCCGTTGTAACATGCTACGGTCCTGTTGTCCATTGCAACATGCTATGGTCCTGCTGTCTGTTGCAACATGCTACGGTCCTGTTGTCCGTTGCAACATGCTATGGTCCTGCTATCCGTTGCAACATGCTATGGTCCTGTTGTCCATTACAACATGCTACGGTGCTGCTGTCTGTTGCAACATGCTATGTTCCTGTTGTCCTTTACAACATGCTATGGTCCTGCTGTCCGTTGCAACATGCTATGGTCCTGTTGTCTGTTGCAACATGCTATGGTCATGCTATCCGTTGTAACATGCTATGGTCCTGCTGTCTGTTGCAACATGCTATGTTCCTGTTGTCCTTTGCAAAATGCTATGGTCCTGCTGTCCGTTGCAACATGCTATGGTCCTGTTGTCCGTTGCAACATGCTATGGTCCTGTTGTCTGTTGTAACATGCTACGGCCCTGTTGTCCATTGTAACATGCTACAGTCCTGTTGTCTATTGCAACATGCTATGGTCCTGCTGTCTGTTGTAACATGCTATGGTCCTGCTGTCTGTTGCAACATGCTATGGTCCTGTTGTCTGTTACAACATGCTACGGTCCTGTTGTCCATTGCAACAAGCTATGGTACTGTTGTCCATTGCAACATGCTATGGTACTGTTGTCCATTGCAACATGCTACGGTCCTGCTCTCTGTTGCAACATCCTATGGTCCTGTTGTCCTTTGCAACAAGCTATGGTCCTGCTGTCCGTTGCAACATGCTATGGCCCTGTTGTCTGTTGCAACATGCTATGGTCCTGTTGTCTGTTGCAACATGCTATGGTCCTGTTGTCCGTTGTAACATGCTATGGTCCTGTTGTCCGTTGTAACATGCTACGGTCCTGTTGTCCATTGCAACATGCTATGGTCCTGCTGTCTGTTGCAACATGCTACGGTCCTGTTGTCCGTTGCAACATGCTATGGTCCTGCTATCCATTGCAACATGCTATGGTCCTGTTGTCCATTACAACATGCTACGGTGCTGCTGTCTGTTGCAACATGCTATGTTCCTGTTGTCCTTTACAACATGCTATGGTCCTGCTGTCCGTTGCAACATGCTATGGTCCTGTTGTCTGTTGCAACATGCTATGGTCATGCTATCCGTTGTAACATGCTATGGTCCTGCTGTCTGTTGCAACATGCTATGTTCCTGTTGTCCTTTGCAAAATGCTATGGTCCTGCTGTCCGTTGCAACATGCTATGGTCCTGTTGTCCGTTGCAACATGCTATGGTCCTGTTGTCTGTTGTAACATGCTACGGCCCTGTTGTCCATTGTAACATGCTACAGTCCTGTTGTCTATTGCAACATGCTATGGTCCTGCTGTCTGTTGTAACATGCTATGGTCCTGCTGTCTGTTGCAACATGCTATGGTCCTGTTGTCTGTTACAACATGCTACGGTCCTGTTGTCCATTGCAACAAGCTATGGTACTGTTGTCCATTGCAACATGCTACGGTCCTGCTCTCTGTTGCAACATCCTATGGTCCTGCTGTCTGTTGCAACATGCTATGGTCCTGTTGTCTGTTGCAACATGCTATGGTCCTGTTGTCTGTTGTAACATGCTATGGTCCTGCTGTCTGTTGCAACATGCTATGGTCCTGTTGTCTGTTGTAACATGCTATGGTCCTGCTGTCTGTTGCAACATGCTATGGTCCTGTTGTCTGTTACAACATGCTATGGTCCTGTTGTCTTTTACAACATGCTATGTTCCTGTTGTCTGTTACAACATGCTATGGTCCTGTTGTCCGTTGCAACATGCTATGGTCCTGTTGTCAATTGCAACATGCTACGTTCCTACTCTCTGTTGCAACATGCTATGGTCCTGTTGTCTTTTGCAACATGCTATGGTCCTGCTGTCTGTTGTAACATGCTACGGTCTTGTTGTCTGTTGTAACATGCTACGGTCTTGTTGTCTGTTGCAACATGCTACGGTCCTGCTGTCTGTTGCAACATGCTATGTTCCTGTTGTTCTTTGCAACATGCTATGGTCCTGTTATCCGTTGCAACATGCTATGGTCCTGTTGTCCGTTGCAACATGCTACGGTCCTGTTGTCCGTTGCAACATGCTATGGTCCTGCTGTCTGTTGCAACATGCTATGGTCCTGTTGTCCGTTACAACATGCTACGGTGCTGCTGTCTGTTGCAACATGCTATGTTCCTGTTGTCCTTTACAACATGCTATGGTCCTGCTGTCCGTTGCAACATGCTATGGTCCTGTTGTCTGTTGCAACATGCTATGGTCATGCTAGCCGTTGTAACATGCTATGGTCCTGCTGTCTGTTGCAACATGCTATGTTCCTGTTGTCCTTAGCAAAATGCTATGGTCCTGCTGTCCGTTGCAACATGCTATGGTCCTGTTGTCCGTTGCAACATGCTATGGTCCTGTTGTCTGTTGTAACATGCTACGGCCCTGTTGTCCATTGTAACATGCTACAGTCCTGTTGTCTATTGCAACATGCTATGGTCCTGCTGTCTGTTGTAACATGCTATGGTCCTGCTGTCTGTTGCAACATGCTATGGTCCTGTTGTCCGTTGCAACATGCTATGGTCCTGCTATCCGTTGCAACATGCTATGGTCCTGTTGTCCATTACAACATGCTACGGTGCTGCTGTCTGTTGCAACATGCTATGTTCCTGTTGTCCTTTACAACATGCTATGGTCCTGCTGTCCGTTGCAACATGCTATGGTCCTGTTGTCTGTTGCAACATGCTATGGTCATGCTATCCGTTGTAACATGCTATGGTCCTGCTGTCTGTTGCAACATGCTATGTTCCTGTTGTCCTTTGCAAAATGCTATGGTCCTGCTGTCCGTTGCAACATGCTATGGTCCTGTTGTCCGTTGCAACATGCTATGGTCCTGTTGTCTGTTGTAACATGCTACGGCCCTGTTGTCCATTGTAACATGCTACAGTCCTGTTGTCTATTGCAACATGCTATGGTCCTGCTGTCTGTTGTAACATGCTATGGTCCTGCTGTCTGTTGCAACATGCTATGGTCCTGTTGTCTGTTACAACATGCTACGGTCCTGTTGTCCATTGCAACAAGCTATGGTACTGTTGTCCATTGCAACATGCTATGGTACTGTTGTCCATTGCAACATGCTACGGTCCTGCTCTCTGTTGCAACATCCTATGGTCCTGTTGTCCTTTGCAACAAGCTATGGTCCTGCTGTCCGTTGCAACATGCTATGGCCCTGTTGTCTGTTGCAACATGCTATGGTCCTGTTGTCTGTTGCAACATGCTATGGTCCTGTTGTCCGTTGTAACATGCTATGGTCCTGTTGTCCGTTGTAACATGCTACGGTCCTGTTGTCCATTGCAACATGCTATGGTCCTGCTGTCTGTTGCAACATGCTACGGTCCTGTTGTCCGTTGCAACATGCTATGGTCCTGCTATCCATTGCAACATGCTATGGTCCTGTTGTCCATTACAACATGCTACGGTGCTGCTGTCTGTTGCAACATGCTATGTTCCTGTTGTCCTTTACAACATGCTATGGTCCTGCTGTCCGTTGCAACATGCTATGGTCCTGTTGTCTGTTGCAACATGCTATGGTCATGCTATCCGTTGTAACATGCTATGGTCCTGCTGTCTGTTGCAACATGCTATGTTCCTGTTGTCCTTTGCAAAATGCTATGGTCCTGCTGTCCGTTGCAACATGCTATGGTCCTGTTGTCCGTTGCAACATGCTATGGTCCTGTTGTCTGTTGTAACATGCTACGGCCCTGTTGTCCATTGTAACATGCTACAGTCCTGTTGTCTATTGCAACATGCTATGGTCCTGCTGTCTGTTGTAACATGCTATGGTCCTGCTGTCTGTTGCAACATGCTATGGTCCTGTTGTCTGTTACAACATGCTACGGTCCTGTTGTCCATTGCAACAAGCTATGGTACTGTTGTCCATTGCAACATGCTACGGTCCTGCTCTCTGTTGCAAAATCCTATGGTCCTGCTGTCTGTTGCAACATGCTATGGTCCTGTTGTCTGTTGCAACATGCTATGGTCCTGTTGTCTGTTGTAACATGCTATGGTCCTGCTGTCTGTTGCAACATGCTATGGTCCTGTTGTCTGTTGTAACATGCTATGGTCCTGCTGTCTGTTGCAACATGCTATGGTCCTGTTGTCTGTTACAACATGCTATGGTCCTGTTGTCTGTTACAACATGCTATGTTCCTGTTGTCTGTTACAACATGCTATGGTCCTGTTGTCCGTTGCAACATGCTATGGTCCTGTTGTCAATTGCAACATGCTACGTTCCTACTCTCTGTTGCAACATGCTATGGTCCTGTTGTCTTTTGCAACATGCTATGGTCCTGCTGTCTGTTGTAACATGCTACGGTCTTGTTGTCTGTTGTAACATGCTACGGTCTTGTTGTCTGTTGCAACATGCTACGGTCCTGCTGTCTGTTGCAACATGCTATGTTCCTGTTGTTCTTTGCAACATGCTATGGTCCTGTTATCCGTTGCAACATGCTATGGTCCTGTTGTCCGTTGCAACATGCTACGGTCCTGTTGTCCGTTGCAACATGCTATGGTCCTGCTGTCTGTTGCAACATGCTATGGTCCTGTTGTCCGTTACAACATGCTACGGTGCTGCTGTCTGTTGCAACATGCTATGTTCCTGTTGTCCTTTACAACATGCTATGGTCCTGCTGTCCGTTGCAACATGCTATGGTCCTGTTGTCTGTTGCAACATGCTATGGTCATGCTAGCCGTTGTAACATGCTATGGTCCTGCTGTCTGTTGCAACATGCTATGTTCCTGTTGTCCTTAGCAAAATGCTATGGTCCTGCTGTCCGTTGCAACATGCTATGGTCCTGTTGTCCGTTGCAACATGCTATGGTCCTGTTGTCTGTTGTAACATGCTACGGCCCTGTTGTCCATTGTAACATGCTATGGTCCTGTTGTCTGTTACAACATCCTACGGTCCTGTTGTCCATTGCAACAAGCTATGGTACTGTTGTCCATTGCAACATGATACGGTCCTGATGTCTGTTGCAACATGCTATGGTCCTGCTGTCCGTTGCAACATGCTATGGTCCTCTTGTCTGTTGCAACATGCTACGGTCCGGCTGTCTGTTACAACATGCTACAGTCCTGCTGTCTGTTGCAACATGCTATGTTCCTGTTGTCCTTTGCAACATGCTATGGTCCTGCTATCCGTTGCAACATGCTATGGTCATGTTGTCTGTTGCAACATGCTATGGTCCTGTTGTCCGTTGCAACATGCTATGGTCCTGCTGTCTGTTGTAACATGCTATGGTCCTGTTGTCTGTTACAACATGCTATGGTCCTGTTGTCTGTTGTAACATGCTACGGTCCTGTTGTCCATTGCAACATGCTATGGTCCTGCTGTCTGTTGTAACATGCTATGGTCCTGCTGTCTGTTGCAACATGCTATGGTCCTGTTGTCTGTTACAACATGCTATGGTCCTGTTGTCTGTTGCAACATGCTATGTTCCTGTTGTCCTTTACAACATGCTATGGTCCTGCTGTCCGTTGCAACATGCTATGGTCCTGTTGTCTGTTGCAACATGCTATGGTCATGCTAGCCGTTGTAACATGCTATGGTCCTGCTGTCTGTTGCAACATGCTATGTTCCTGTTGTCCTTTGCAAAATGCTATGGTCCTGCTGTCCGTTGCAACATGCTGTGGTCCTGTTGTCCGTTGCAACATGCTATGGTCCTGTTGTCTGTTGTAACATGCTACGGCCCTGTTGTCCATTGTAACATGCTACAGTCCTGTTGTCTATTGCAACATGCTATGGTCCTGCTGTCTGTTGTAACATGCTATGGTCCTGCTGTCTGTTGCAACATGCTATGGTCCTGTTGTCTGTTACAACATCCTACGGTCCTGTTGTCCATTGCAACAAGCTATGGTACTGTTGTCCATTGCAACATGATACGGTCCTGATGTCTGTTGCAACATGCTATGGTCCTGCTGTCCGTTGCAACATGCTATGGTCCTGTTGTCTGTTGCAACATGCTACGGTCCGGCTGTCTGTTGCAACATGCTACGGTCTTGTTGTCTGTTACAACATGCTACAGTCCTGCTGTCTGTTGCAACATGCTATGTTCCTGTTGTCCTTTGCAACATGCTATGGTCCTGCTATCCGTTGCAACATGCTATGGTCATGTTGTCTGTTGCAACATGCTATGGTCCTGTTGTCCGTTGCAACATGCTATGGTCCTGCTGTCTGTTGTAACATGCTATGGTCCTGCTGTCTGTTGCAACATGCTATGGTCCTGTTGTCTGTTACAACATGCTATGGTCCTGTTGTCTGTTGTAACATGCTACGGTCCTGTTGTCCATTGCAACATGCTATGGTCCTGCTGTCTGTTGTAACATGCTATGGTCCTGCTGTCTGTTGCAACATGCTATGGTCCTGTTGTCTGTTACAACATGCTATTGTCCTGTTGTCTGTTGCAACATGCTATGTTCCTGTTGTCCTTTACAACATGCTATGGTCCTGCTGTCCGTTGCAACATGCTATGGTCCTGTTGTCTGTTGCAACATGCTATCGTCCTGCTATCCGTTCTAACATGCTATGGTCCTGCTGTCTGTTGCAACATGCTATGTTCCTGCTGTCCTTTGCAAAATGCTATGGTCCTGCTGTTTAGGACTTACAGGCGGTCCTCACATTATTGTTTGCCCCATGTTACCAAAATGAACCCTTAAGACAATACCAAATGTACATCACTGCTTATGGTATATTGGTTACAATAACATTTGATTTAAAGTCAATTTG
Organism: Oncorhynchus kisutch; assembly: GCF_002021735.2. Taxonomy (NCBI): domain Eukaryota; kingdom Metazoa; phylum Chordata; class Actinopteri; order Salmoniformes; family Salmonidae; genus Oncorhynchus; species Oncorhynchus kisutch. Next base: position 38,665,118 of record NC_034182.2, read on the forward strand.
AGGATTTGGGCATGCTTTTTTAAAGCATGCTGCCATTGGCCCTACCACTCTCATTGTTTCACTAGCAGCGATGCTAATGCTGGCTGTAGGGTAAGTAAATAAAGAAAGCTATTTGATATTTTTGGTCATTGTCTCTCAGGATGAAAAGGAAATTTTTTGTCCTTTGTTGTTGTTTTTACCACAGCAATACGACCAGATTAGTATTTACTTCAAAATGATACTACAATCAAATGAGGGTAAATCAGTTTTTGGAGGAGTATGCGAAGGAATTTTACATTTGCTAAAATTTGATTTGATTATGTGTTATTTCAGATAACATTATTTACATGTCTAATGATGCTTTGAAAATAATTATATTGATATTATGATATGATTGTTGTAGGTTTTTTGGGGGTGAAAATGTCCATATTAATGCAGAAACACTAAACAATGAATTATATGAATTAAGGAAACGTTTGTTGACATAATATTTTGAAGAATTTAAATAAACCGCCTTTGGGCTACGATCCAAACTATACCTCTAGGGTGAAAATGACCCCAGTCGGTTGTATGGGGGATTAAATTATGAAAGGGGTTGCTGTTTTACAAAGTAAAACATGAATCACATAATCCCAATGTTAAATCATTTCACCTCAAAGACCCTTGACAAGGACCAAATCAAAATGGACATAGAAAAGGTTCATGGCTCTACCAAATGGAAAACACATGGCACAATCGCATCCTTCAAAGCATTCCCCTTCAAACCAACATTCAGTTCCAGGCAGAGAGAGGTCATATAGATATGATGAGATTGAAGGGTTCAGGTCACATGGCAGGGTGACAGCCAAACGTCTGAAAGATTCAGAAAGATTTAATAGAGTCGAAGGGAAAGGCTAGATGTTCACCTACAGAGAGAAAACCTTTACCTCTCCCATGACCCCTTATCGTAGGCAAAACCTTTAAGCCCTAAGTCCCTCCCAAAAATCTTTACCAGCTTTGACCCCTTTAATATCTTCACATTGCATCCACCGTCACCACCCCCTACCCACTCAAACCTTTCCACCCTTCTAACCCTGATCTGAAGAGTTTCCCCTGGAAGTGTTCAACCCAGCTATCTGGCCCAAATCTCTAAACCCCCTTCATGTCTCAACCATGACCACATCTCCTTCAACATCTTCAATCCCATCTACCCTTACTGGGAACTTCTGCCCCTTCACTCCCTTAACTCTGACCCCAATTCACTCAACTATAGATCCCAATCCAAATCCAAATGGCCACCACTAGCTCCCCCTTTTGTCCTTTCTCCCAAACACCACACACACACACACACACACACACACACACACCTCCCCACCCCCCCTCCATTGTGACAGGTGTTACCATCCATGTTACTATATTTACAAAGTAATGAAACTGTTCTAAACATACTGGTTCTACCCAATAGGGAACGTGTTCTAAACATACTGTTTCTACCCAATAGGGAACGTGTTCTAAACATACTGTTTCTACCCAATAGGGAACGTGTTCTAAACATACTGTTTCTACCCAATAGGGAACGTGTTCTAAACATACTGTTTCTACCCAATAGGGAATCTGTTCTAAACATACTGTTTCTACCCAATAGGGAACGTGTTCTAAACATACTGTTTCTACCCAATAGGGAACGTGTTCTAAACATACTGTTTCTACCCAATAGGGAATCTGTTCTAAACATACTGTTTCTACCCAATAGGGAATCTGTTCTAAACATACTGTTTCTACCCAATAGGGAATATGTTCTAAACATACTGTTTCTACCCAATAGGGAATCTGTTCTAAACATACTGTTTCTACCCAATAGGGAACGTGTTCTAAACATACTGTTTCTACCCAATAGGGAATCTGTTCTAAACATACTGTTTCTACCCAATAGGGAATATGTTCTAAACATACTGTTTCTACCCAATAGGGAACGTGTTCTAAACATACTGTTTCTACCCAATAGGGAACGTGTTCTAAACATACTGTTTCTACCCAATAGGGAATCTGTTCTAAACATACTGTTTCTACCCAATAGGGAATCTGTTCTAACCATATTGTTTCTACCCAATAGGGAATCTGTTCTAAACATACACAGGAAACTGGTCATCAACAGAGTGTGTATGTGTCAAAGGTAAACTGGATGCACTCCACCATGACCTGAAGTCCACCTTTAGAATTACATTTATTCCGCATGTAAGCTTTAGGCCTGCTGTCAGACATATATTTATTCATTGTAATTTATAGGGATTTAATTTACTAGCTGATCAAAACTAACAGTAAAGTTAACTGATTATTGTCATCATTGGTTAGTGGGTTGGACTCTGGACCGTAAGGCTGATTAGGATGAATCCTAACATAATGCTGAATTATGTTATTAGGCCTAAGTTTAGTAATACTATTTTAGGGACAGTGACGGCTGTTGCTGTATGGTTAACCATGATCTCACATTTTGTCTTATCAAACTGACCTCGTGCTTGAGTTCTCCCGATAACCCGTTGAGACCAAACTTGAACTGTGATCGTCTTCAACTCGAGTCATTGTTATGACTGTTCCTGAAATATATATGTTTCCGTCAACACACCTACCATCTGGAAGCATTGTGTTTTGGTTGTGAAACTAGGTCGCTCAAACTCCAATGAGATATAGTACAGGCAAGGAATTACAGCAGCTTGTTTTGACTGATAAAGTTTATTCAAAATTCAAAAAGGCGTCGCACGTCTGAGCAAGCTGTGTTTCAGGTGCATGGTAACATCTTCATCTTAAATGAACACATGCCCGGGCATGTGAACGTGAATCAATGCTACTCTTTCAGATGACTCTTCATTCTTGCACTGTTACCCAATGATTTATGAAAGCTTACCTGATAGTTCGATGTCCTCATTGTGGTTTTTACAGACATGTTTAATGCTTATTGTCCCTCGACTCCAACCCCATTGGATGCATTGACCGGATGTGGGTGAAGCTATGTCTACACAAGATTGCAAATTATAAACCCTCATGAAAGCTCTGACGAAGACCTTGAGGCTGATGCGTACAGCTCAATAAAGAGCAGTGATACTATCATGAGCAATGCGTTTCTACTGTTAAGTTCATTGAATTCTCATCCTTCATATTGCATTTGTTCAGTTTCCATACAGTGGTTCCTCAACCATTTCTACATTGCCTTGGAACAGTGAATACATATTGCTATGATTCCTTAATTAATAACTAATCTAAGCCAGACACACCTGCAATTACAGGGAGAAAATATGACAGCTCATTGGATGTGTTGTGAAATGCAGCCTGAAATGTATTTTTCGAGATCAGATGAAACCTAAAAATAGTAGAACTCTGTTATTTGCCTCAGAAAAGTAGATGAGAATCCAGCGATGGTCTTACCATTATCTTTCCACTTAGAGAAAACATGTGCACAACTAAATAAATATATAATGATTATAGCAAATAAGTTTACACTGCTGGGCAAAACCTGGCACAATCCTGCACTGAAGACACACACACGCTATCATCCTTTTGAATTAGCAGAGTCATTAGCTCAGCGAACATGTTGATGGGAGGACTCTACACAGATACACATTTTTAGCAAATCATATAAAATGGAAAGGGGGTGATATCTTATTAATTAATCTGGTATCCAGTGGTTACCAGATACCCTCAGGCTAAATGCATTAGTGACAGAACCGGTGGGCTATGTCTTGAATAGTGTTGTTGAATTGACCCTCCCCCCCTGTCAAATATGTCTGATGAGTATCTTGATTTCAAATCAGTGAGTTCCTGTACATCAGTCAAACAACTGTTTGTGTTCAACCGTTAGTGCTGGTGTAGCCTACCAATATCATAACTTAAAACTATACCATCTCCTCTAAAAAATCTCCACGATTAATACCAGTTTTCCAATTGCTCGTTGTGCCTTGAACTGAGGGAAAACCTGCTCTAAAACCTTTTTGAACAGTGTTCACAGTTCAGCTATTTCAGCCATTTACACCCCGACATCAAATGTCATCTCCAAACGAGGCTGGAGCCCAGCACAGCTCTAATTAATCAAATCTATAGCCCGGGGCCCTTGTAAACAAATCATTTCCAATGTAACAGTGACCTTGTAGAATTTCAATTAAAAACATGAAATGCACGTGTTTAAAGATACACTGAGTGTACAAAACATTATGAACAACTGTCCTTTCCATGACATCGACTGACCAGGTGAATACGGGTGAAAGCTATGATCTCTCATTGATTTCACCTGTTAATTCCACTTGATTCAGTGTAGATGAAGGGGAGGAGACGGGGTTAAATAAGGAGATATTGATTGTGTATGTGTGCCATTCAAAGGGTGGATGGGCAAGACACTTTTTTTAAGTGCCTTTGAACAGTGTATGGTAGTAGGTGCCAGGCGCACCGGTTTGTCCGTCAAGAACTGCAAAGCTGCTGGGTTTCCTGTGTGTGTCAAGAACGGTCCACCACCCAAAGAACATCCAGAAAACATGACACAACTGTGGGAAGCATTTGGAGTCAACGTTGTGCCAGCATCCCTGTGGAACGCTTTTTCAACAACTTGTGGAGTCCATCCCCCCGAAGAATTGAGACTGTTCTGAGGGAAAAAAAGCGGGAGGTTTTTCAACTCAAAATTAGGAAGTTGTCCTTGTGTTTTGTACATTCAGTGTGTATACTCAGGAGGTTGGAGGCACCTTAATTGGGGAGGATGGGCTTGTGGTAATGGCTGAGGTGGAATAGGTGGAATGGTATCACATACATTAAACACATGGTTTCCAGGCGTTTGAAATAATTTAATTTACTTTGTTCCAGACATTATTATGAGTCATCCTCCCTTCACCAGCCTCCACTGCACTACACTGAGGATAAACTATTGAGTCCTGGATGTACTGAACATGTTTCCCTCACAACAGCACTGTGATGTTGACAACAGCTAGGAAGATGAGATGTATAACAGACAGGAAGATGAGATGTGTAACAGACAGGAAGATGAGATGTGTAACAGACAGGAAGATGAGATGTGGAACAGACAGGAAGATGAGATGTACAACAGACAGGAAGATGAGATGTGTAACAGACAGGAAGATGAGATGTGTAACAGACAGGAAGATGAGATGTGTAACAGACAGGAAGATGAGATGTGTCACAGACAGGAAGATGAGATGTGGAACAGACAGGAAGATGAGATGTGTCACGGACAGGAAGATGAGCTGTGTAACAGACAGGAAGATGAGATGTGTAATAGACAGGAAGATGAGATGTGTAACGGACAGGAAGATGAGCTGTGTAACAGACAGGAAGATGAGCTGTGTAACAGACAGGAAGATGAGATGTGTGAACAGACAGGAAGATGAGATGTGTGAACAGACAGGAAGATGAGATGTATAATAGACAGGAAGATGAGATGTGTAACAGACAGGAAAATGAGATGTGGAATAGACAGGAAGATGAGATGTGTCACAGACAGGAAGATGAGATGTGTCACAGACAGGAAGATGAGATGTATAATGGACAGGAAGATGAGATGTGTGAACAGACAGGAAGATGAGATGTGTAACAGAACACTTTGATCTTCATGTACTCTTTAACCAATTTCAACGACACAATCATGGAAATTAAATTACAATCAAAGTTATATTGATGTGGGCACAATGCACTTTTCACTGAGAAATATGAGTGAAATACTAAAAAAATCGGCGTCCTCCCATCGAAGTTTACGTATAGCACAGGCGACCTCCAGTAAAACGCCAACCGGTGGCATAACTGCTGACACAGAACGACGCCATAGGTTGGCGTTTTTAGTTACGTCATGTGTTGCCGTATCTTAGCTGTCAGTCAAACAAAAAATGATTTTTCTACCGGTTAAGGTTAGGATTAGTTAGTTAGGATTAAGGTTAGGATTAAGGTAGAGGATTAGTTAGTTAGGATTAAGGTTAGGATTAAGGTTTGGGAAAGAAACAAACATAGATCAAGGAGTGTCTAGCACTGGGATTGAACATGAGATCCTTGGAGCCTGAGTCTGTTGATTAAACACCTGTCCCTGATTGATGCCACCAATCTCCTGTGATCCTGTGTGTTTTTCTGTGCGTTCATTTTCATATTTATACGCATCATTTAACACAATGGATCACAGGCATTGTATTATAATTTTGGAGGGTATATCATTATTATTTTTTTTGTAGATATTTGGATCCTAGACATTATTTAGATACGCGATCTCTTCATTATTCAAGGGGCTCGTTTTGCATTTCAGCACAATGGCTCTTTTACAAGTTCATGGACACCTCCTCTCAACAGATAATTTCAGAACCATGGTCACCTCCTCTTACCAGATATTTTCAGCACCATGGACACCTCCTCTTACCAGATAATTTCAGCACCATGGACACCTCCTCTCAGCAGATGATTTCAGCACCATGGACAGCAGCTGCTCGACACATCGGATTGATCGAGGGCAAGGGAGAGCAAGAGCTCTGCTGTTTTTCCTTTCAGTTCATATCGCACACACACAAACGTACTCACACACACAGATACACACACAAACACACACAGACAGAATATAATAGACTCTGTGGTCGTAACTGTTGAGGAGCTGACAGAGTCTTGATCCGGTTCTCCCTATATTTCTAGTGTCCCCTGATGTTCTGATGCACTAATGGATAGTAACGAGTTAAAGCACTCATACAGCTGCCTTAGAGGAGTGCACACACATACACACACACAGGCATGCGCGCCTGTGTGTGTCTGTGTGCGCGTGTGCCTGTGTGTGTGTATGTGTGTGTGCGTGTGTGTGTGTGTGCGCGCATGTGTGTGTGTGCACTCCTCTAAGGCAGGTTTATGAGTGCTTTAACTCGTTACTATCCATTAGTGCATCAGAACATCACACACACACACACACACACATGCGCACACGCACACAAACACACACACACACACACACCTGCCTTTGGGCTATTTCTCCCGAGCCAGCTCCTCATCATGATCCAGTGCTCCAGAGTGTTTGTGTGTTGCTGCATGGGCTTATCTAATGTACTACCATGACTGAAGCTGCAAAGAGAAACCGCTTTTTTGTAGGCCCAGACTTGAATTGATTGAAGACACAAATGAATAGAGACGAGACAATGTCACCGTGGCATTGGAATCCTGGTCGATCCAATTCTCTGAACAACAGCTTTTCTGGACTCATTCCTTTCATGGTATTCTGTCATCATATCGTTGACATTAATAGTCACAGCAGGAGCTGAGAAATGTCTCTGAAACCTTCATTTGTAATCAGACTTTTCTACCGTCTATTCAACAACCAAGAGACAATCAGGCCCACGAAGACCACAACAACCACGGATGTGGAGCATTGAGTCTGTGGCTGAAAATGTCATCTATAGGTCAGGAATGAATGTGGATGGATGGTGCAACGCTCCTGATGGAAATATCTTTCCACAGGTCTCTGTAGAATTGATTCCTCGGCGGCCGTGCGGACGTTTTCCATCTTCTGATGCCGCAACATCGTCAACATCGGACAGTTGACGTATCATAAGCCATAGGATAGAAACGCTTGTCGTCTGTCTTTTCACACGTGATAAGCCATGTCGTGGTAGCCTGGTTATCAGACACGTTTGGCATTTATAACAAGGAGTAGCAAGAAATGGAATGATTGTACAAACAGGTCTGGTTAGCAGGTTAATGTCGTGGCAGTTTGGGGTTTTAGATGTATCCTTCTCCAGTCCCTAACACTTGTAATGTTACAGTAAATGGACGCTCTAAGCATCCCATTTAACTTTCATCTAACTTTGTATCTAATTTGTTGATTTATTAGTTTTACAACCGTGCCAGTGGTGTTTTATCGGCAGTATGTTACTCTAATCAAAAGTGACAATTTTTCCATTATCACAGAAACAAAACTATTTTGTCTCCGACTGACAACGGAGCATCATGAGTGATAAGGTATTGTAACGACACACATCATGACGTCTAATAAGATAAAGTACGAAAATGAATTTAATGAACACAGCCTTCCTTTTTCTCCATCCACAGAACCAATAGAGTTCCCTAAATCACCTTTCAATAAGAAGTTACGGCAACACATGGCCACCTCAGATGACTATCGAAGAGTTACATGGACCAAGCAATTTCAGTTACTAAAGATAATTTAAAAGATGTAAATGCTGAAAGGAATTCAAATTGATTCTCCTTTTTAGACCCAAATAGGTGCGCTTAAACCTGTTGTGTGTACAAATTCAAAAGATTTTTTTTTTTTACCCTGCAACCGTGAGAAGCTACTGTTGAATTCTGGATCCATTGTACTTCTACTATCAAAACTAACAATGAACCAATTGAAAAATGTCTCCTTAGCCGCAAAAAAAAACCCGATACTCAATTCCCCCCTTTTCTAAGCCCTAAACATCTCTTGAATAGAACGAACGTCAGCGATGTTGTACACAGGCGCCTTCAGCGGTGGCTCGGAAACACAGTACAACACCGTACCTGCGGCTGACACGACACACACAGAACCAGTGACTCACAACAAGGTGGAGAGCAGATAATACATTCGTGGGACCGTAAGCAGATTTGTGTGTACGGCTTGACTTAAAGGCAGATCATTGGGAGCCTCCCTGTAAACAGGCGTTTAGAAAAAAAATCAAAGCCTTAAATGGGAAAATACATTTATTAACTCAATCCGCTTAGTTCAGGTTCAGCTCTTCGCCCAAATGAAGT
>NC_034182.2:38678817-38683817 GCF_002021735.2 Oncorhynchus kisutch
TCCCCAGCTCCCATCCATTCTCACTGTCTCTCCCCAGCTCCCATCCATTCTCACTGTCTCTCCCATTCTCACTGTCTCCCCCATTCTCCTGTCTCTCCCATTCTCACTGTCTCTCCCCAGCTCCCATCCATTCTCACTGTCTCTCCCATTCTCACTGCCTCTCCCATTCTCACTGTCTCTCCCATTCTCACTGTCTCTCCCCAGCTCCCATCCATTCTCCTGTCTCTCCCATTCTCACTGTCTCTCCCATTCTCACTGTCTCTCCCATTCTCACTGTCTCTTCCCAGCTCCCATCCATTCTCACTGTCTCTCCCATTCTCACTGTCTCTCCCCAGCTCCCATCCATTCTCACGGTCTCTCCCATTCTCACTGTCTCTCCCCCACTCACATCCATTCTCACTGTCTCTCCCATTCTCACTGTCTCTCCCATTCTCACTGTCTCTCCCCAGCTCCCATCCATTCTCACTGTCTCTCCCATTCTCACTGTCTCTCCCCAGCTCCCATCCATTCTCACTGTCTCTCCCATTCTCACTGCCTCTCCCATTCTCACTGTCTCTCCCATTCTCACTGTCTCTCCCCAGCTCCCATCCATTCTCCTGTCTCTCCCATTCTCACTGTCTCTCCCATTCTCACTGCCTCTCCCATTCTCACTGTCTCTCCCATTCTCACTGTCTCTCCCCAGCTCCCATCCATTCTCCTGTCTCTCCCATTCTCACTGTCTCTCCCATTCTCACTGTCTCTCCCATTCTCACTGTCTCTTCCCAGCTCCCATCCATTCTCACTGTCTCTCCCATTCTCACTGTCTCTCCCCAGCTCCCATCCATTCTCACGGTCTCTCCCATTCTCACTGTCTCTCCCCCACTCACATCCATTCTCACTGTCTCTCCCATTCTCACTGTCTCTCCCATTCTCACTGTCTCTCCCCAGCTCCCATCCATTCTCACTGTCTCTCCCATTCTCACTGTCTCTCCCCAGCTCCCATCCATTCTCACTGTCTCTCCCCTTTACACACAGACTCAGTCAAAACATCAGTTTTGAACCTGTTGTCTAGGAAGGAGGTAGCTGAGATCTTGTCTTATTCTTGCCTCTCTTCCCCCGGGTCTTTGTGTACCTCATGTCTGGACTACTCCCAGCTGGCCCCAAGAAAAGCTCCACCTAATAGTGTGTGAAATGTTCTCACCTCCCTACTAAAAGTTTTAAAGTAGATCTTGGACCCTTCGCTCCTGAAAACGTATGTCAGGCCCCTGGGTCCATACCAGGTGGGGCCCCTCATCAAAGATGGACAACATTCTCGCAATGGCTTCAATTTTCCCCGCTCGCTTGCCCTCACTCGGTTTTCACCATGTCTCCTCCACCATCTATTCCTTCTTCTCTGGTTCTCTGCAACTCAGTTTTTAAGTTGTCTCTGTACACTATCTGATGAAACTAGAGTTGTCTCCGTACACTATCTGATGAAACTAGAGTTGTCTCCGTACACTATCTGATGAAACTAGAGTTTTCTCTCTACACTATCTGATGAAACTAGAGTTGTCTCTGTACACTATCTGATGAAACTAGAGTTGTCTCTGTACACTATCTGATGAAACTAGAGTTGTCTCTGTACACTATCTGATGAAACTAGAGTTGTCTCTGTACACTATCTGATGAAACTAGAGTTGTCTCTGTACACTATCTGATGAAACTAAAGTTGTCTCTGTACACTATTTGATGAAACTAGAGTTGTCTCTGTACACTATCTGATGAAACTAGAGTTGTCTCTGTACACTATCTGATGAAACTAGAGTTGTCTCTGTACACTATCTGATGAAACTAGAGTTGTCTCTGTACACTATCTGATGAAACTAGAGTTGTCTCTGTACACTATCTGATGAAACTAGAGTTGTCTCTGTACACTATCTGATGAAACTAGAGTTGTCTCTGTACACTATCTGATGAAACTAGAGTTGTCTCTGTACACTATCTGATGAAACTAGAGTTGTCTCTGTACACTATCTGATGAAAATAGAGAGTGTTCTTTCGAAAGCTTTCAAAGATGAGAATGATAGGGATTAGACAAGATTGTACACTGATTATCTTGAAAGTAGAATTCCACAATCAGAATGGTACATTGGTGTACAGGGGAAGGATTCGTTCTTAAATAGTTTTATGAGTAGACTTAACAACCATGTTAGCCTATCTATTTACCGGCACCTATTTAGGATTTGATGAATGAAATTGATCCAATGACACGCATGGTGAGCTCAACCCTTTTGGATATCTTGTATTTCTGCTCAATGTAGTTTTATTGATGGGATCTCTGGCTACAAAACTCCAAAATTATTTATACGTTGTTGGCACGGCCAAATCATCCTTGAAAAATAATATTTACTTTAGCATCAGTACAGCTAATCACTGATGAAATGTGTGGTTTCCATATTGATTACGGTTACAGCATTCACTCATACAACATTCTACAACTGTCTCATAGGTGAATGTGCTCATGGTCAATTCTGCTATTTGATGACGATTCTTAGTTGAGTATCATATCCTTCAAAATTACGGAAAACAACAATTTGTAAATAATTCAATTACCTGCACTTATTTTATTGACATTCTAGGTGAAAATAACGTATGTATTTATAAGGTATACATGTTCCACAAATCAATGTATTATGTATTAATTGACAAGCACATGAGATATGTTTGGGAAAGGGATAACTAGTCAGTTGCGTCGCTGAATGCATTCAGCCAAAATATGTCTTCTGCATTTAACCCAAACCCTTCTGAATCAGAGAGGTGTGTGGGGGGGGGGGGGGGGGGGGCTGCCTTAATCCACATCATCAGTGCCTGGGAAGTAGTTGTTATTAACAGTCTTGCTCAAGGGCAGAATGGCAAATATATCCACCTTGCCAGCTCAGAGATCCAAACCAGTGACCTTTTGGTTACTCTCCTAACACTCGTAATCGCTAGGCTACCTACCTGCCATTTGAATTAAAGTCAGAATTTATAAGTAATGTAACCGTGTATCAGTAAATATAATTGCATATCTGATTTGATATTAAAATTGTTTCTAAGATGATGGTCTGAAAATAGATTGGTGCATATGAAATTAAATTTAATTCATAACATTGTCCATTACCACTTTATTAGAAGATAAAACCATACAAAATACAATATATTTCATCTAGTTGGTCTATTTAAAATCGAATTAATCCTAAAGAGTGATGTCAATTGAAGGGGTACATATAAAACCATTGTTACACATGAAACCTGTACATGAAGTTAAACAATTTAGTTTTTTTCCCAAGGCCAGTCAGTGACTTTTCTTTAGCAATATTAATAGCTTAGATTTCCCTTGCCTTGATTTCCTCCGATAAAATATAATATAGAGCTATCACAAGAAAGCATTCAATGTCCGTTGAAAAGTCCAAACTGAATGGAGAAGATGTGGAGAGAAATGGTGTGTGGAAGTAATTTAACTGAGAGTTGAGTTTGTTTCAGCCTGAGAAGAACCTATCTGTACCTCTCAGTACATAACGTTCCATGAACTAATCCAACCACGTAACCGACAGTTCCTCCGTGTGCTGACAGATGTTCATGAGATATTTATGGATCAATTATGAGATCACAAAGGTTATACTGTGCTGCTGGTTTCATCTACAGGAAAAACAGAACATAGATCAAAACCTTTTATAACATCTGATACATTTATTAAATGAACTCTTGTAATGCTTTTAATCCATAGTTCTTATTTCAATTAAAGAGCGAGCATATGTTTACTTTACAGCAAAAATGAATTGTTTACTTCTGACTATATTCCCACAGCTTAGTGAAATATTCTGTTTGTTCACGCAACAAAAAACAATATGGAATCTAATTTACTTTAGAGTATGTATTCGTTAATCAGGAAAATGACCCACTCATTTCAGAATTCAAAAAGGCCGTCACATCTTCACGTTTGTCTTGGACCCCTTAGCCTCACGCGGCGCAAGATAACAACATGAGTCAACAACAACAACGAATACGCCATCCCATAGCCAGGTGATGCGGGTTAACCTGCTAAATGTACTCTGGAGGGTCCGTGTCTCCCTCGCCACAGAGCAACCGACCACTTCATTAAGCTCGAAATCAACTATAGGCTTCATTTGCATCTTGTAGAAGATAAAGTGGCTTTGAATAAATGCTTGTAGGGACAAAGGGACAAGTACATACTTGCATAGACACTGAATTAAACAGTGTTCAGTTAACACAGACATCTCTGTATTGTATTGTACGTCAAACCCTTCAAGCAACACTATTATAACATTAACCACTGCACCACAGGTGTCAACAAATACCTGAAAGTGTCACCGCTGTTACGGCAGCTTTAATAATCAAGATAAACAATCTCCTGATTAAGTAGCACAACTTTAAAACATCATCTAAAAGGGTATTTGTAAAAACTGTAAAACGTTCATGTTTTTTTGAGAACCAGCTTCCCCAACTGTTGACCCTTGTTATGCATACCACCCTATACCACCTCATTGTTCATAAGATACAGTATATATTTTGGCAACTACGATATGAACCCTAACTCAACAAAATCTCCATTGTGTTATAGATATAACAATTATTAGGGTATTTTTTAAATATTTCTAGGCCCAAAGTTCTCAGATCTGTCCCTGGTAGAATAATTGGTTTCTTCTTTCTCCCAGTAAAATGTCAGAAGTGTCAGGTTTGCAGAACAGTGCCGGAGCAGTGCTAGCTGACGGGCTAGGAAAGAGGTTACAATTCCCGAACAACGCCACTAATTAAAACCATTCACTTATTGTTTTATCCGCATCACAGATGACGGCTGATCAGAGGTTCCGTTGAATAATTAGCAAGCTGCTAAGAGATGTTTACCACTGTTTATATTAATATGTTACACATCCACACTGTCCTTTCCTCATCCATCTGTAATGCTCTTGATGTCTTTGAGGGTGACTCTCTCTCTCTCTATATATATATATATACAGTGGGGCAAAAAAGTATTTAGTCAG
>NC_034182.2:38691317-38701360 GCF_002021735.2 Oncorhynchus kisutch
TCCTGACTCGTTCTTACATGTCGTAGTTCACCTGAATAGAGGATGATGTCATGCATATGCCAATCATCCAGAGACTGAAAATAAGGACTGACGGTAAGAGACTCAACGACTGACTGTTAAAACCTCTTGAAGATAGGGGGCATTATTTTTATGTTTGGAAAAATAACGTTCCCAAAGTAAAAAGCCTATGTCTCCGGACCAGAAGCTAGAATATGCATATAATTGACAGATTAGGATAGAAAACACTCTGAAGTTTCCAAAACTGTCAAAATATTGTCTGTGAGTATAACATAACTGATATTGCAGGCGAAACCCTGAGAAAAATCAAACCAGGAAGTGGCTTCTATTTTGAAAACTCCATGTTCCATAGCCTCCCATTGCTCCATTTAAATGGATATCAACTAGATTCCTTTTCCTATCACTTCCTCAAGGTGTCAACAGTCTTCAGACATAGAAAGATAACCAGAAAGATAACATCGCGTCAGGTGGTCACAAGAGTTTTGCTCGCCGAACAAAGTTCGGACAGCCATTTCCTTTCCCTCTCCTACTGAACAAGACCGTTGCGGTTGATATATTATCAATTATATATTTTAAAAAACGATTGATCATAAAAAACGTTTGACATGTTTCTGTGGACATTACGGATATTATTTGGAATTTGTCTGCGTTGTCGTGACGGCTCTTTCCTGTGGATTTCTAAACATAATATGCCAAACAAACGAGGTATTTTGGATATAAAAATAATCTTTATGGAACAAAAGGAGCAATTGTTTTGTAACTGGGAATCTCGTGAGTGAAAACATGCGAAGATCATCAAAGGTAAACGATTCATTTGATTGTTTTTCTAATTTTCGTGACCAAGCTACCTGACGCTAAGTGTACTTAATGTTTTGTCATGTGATCGATAAAGTTACACAAACGCTTGGATTGCTTTCGCTGTAAAGCATCATTTCAAAAGACGAAAGGTGGATTAACAAAAGGCTAAGCTGTGTTTTGCAATATTGCACTTGTGATTTCATGAATATGAATATTTTTTGTAATATTATTTGACTGGGGCGCTATGCTATTCAGCGGTTGCTGATGACAATTATCCAGTTTAAGGGATGGATAGTGTCAAGAAGTTAACCGACAGTATGAGACCGCAAGGTTGAGCTAGAAGACTTGTAATGCTGATATATTTTTCATGCTCGTGTGTAACAAGAGTTGCCCACCACCCAAAGGACATCCAGCCAACTTGACACAACTGTGGGAAGCATTGGGCCAGCATCCCTGTGTAACGCTTTCGACACATTGTAGAGTCCACACCCCAACGAATTGAGGCTGTTCTGAGGGCAAAAGTGGGTGCAACTCAATGTTAGGAAGGTGTTCCTAATGTTTTATAAACTCAGTGTATGTCACAAGATAGAATTTAAAAATGATTTACAGTAGCCATATTAGTTGTTCAAATATTATCTTTGTTCAAACATTCATAGCTGTAAAGTGATAATTGAGAAGCATACAGTGGGTCATTGGAGATAGGTATGGTAGGCGGTGTATCCAGCCCACATATTTCCTCCATGCAAACACTACTTGAGGGCTTAACATAGATAGGAGGTATAAGGTCAATGCTAACAAATTCATTAACCTGTTTTGGAGACTGGTTTTTGTTTGGAATTTCGGATGACTGAGTAAACTACCTGTTACTCATGCCCAGAAGCTAGGATATGCAAATACTTGGTAGCATTGGATAGAAAACACTCTGAAGTTTTTGTGAGTCTGTGAGTATAACAGAACTGACATTGCAGACGAAAACCAGAGGAAAATCCATCCGGACATTTTTTGTTGTTGAGGCCACAGACCATTTCATGAAGAGCGCAGTGAGTCTAAACGCTCCCCAGACATTGTAGGCCCTCCTGGCAGCAGTGGAGACGCATCAGAACGGCGAGGAGCTGCTGATCGGGGTCCGGTCCAAGGGGGCAGAAGGACACCCCATCGGGATACCCCGAAACGACAGTCGGTAGGGCCAAAGGCCCGCAGACCCGTGGAGAGACGGCTGGGGGAAATCCGACCCGCCGCCAACGTACCCAGGTAGATGGAGACCAAAGGAGTGTAATGCCCGGGGGCACCTTGCATGGAATTGCCCAGCTCGAGAGGAGTTGATTGCATCAGCAAGCCCCGGAAGCGAGGTGGGCCACGTAGTGAACTTTGTCACCCCCTGTTGGGCGCACCATGAACCAACGGCACCCATGGTCCTGGGGAATGTCGATGGACATGACACTGAAGCTCATTTGCACTCCGGGAGTGTAGTTACGCTCTTAGTCATGAGCATGCTGGCCCAGGTGATTGAACGTGATGTCCTTTTCCTGTGTCCACGGTGACACCAAGCGGTATCCGACAGTACACGTCAACATCATGATGCCACAGGGGAGCTTGCAGATGATGGTGGATGCCATACCAGAGTTGCCGGTAACCCTCCTCGTGGGACGAGCTTGTCTGCTGGTCACGGCGTTGTGAAAAAGGTACAAGCCGGTGGGAAACGGCTGGGGGAAATCCGACCCGCCGCCAACATACCCAGGTAGATGGAGACCAAAGGAGTGTAATGCCCGGGGGCACCTTGCATGGAATTGCCCAGCTCGAGAGGAGTTGATTGCATCAGCAAGCCCCGGAAGCGAGGTGGGACACATAGTGAACTTTGTCACCCCCTGTTGGGCGCACCATGAACCAACGGCACCCATGGTCCTGGGGAATGTCGATGGACATGACACTGAAGCTCATTTGCACTCCAGGAGTGTAGTTACGCTCTTAGTCATGAGCATGCTGGCCCAGGTGATTGAACGTGATGTCCTTTTCCTGTGTCCACGGTGACACCAAGCGGTATCCGACAGTACACGTCAACATCATGACGCCACAGGGAGCAGGAACGGATCGCAGCCCAGTTCCACTAGCCTGAGACGAGGAGGGCCATTGAATACTATTGTGGCAGCTGCCAGCTGTCAAAACAATGCCCCAAAAGTTCAATTCCAAAACCCACTGGTCCTCCTACCGATCATCGGGGTGCCCTTTGAACGCATCGCCATGGACATAGTGGGAACCCTGGGAAAAACAACATGAGCACAGCGGTACATCCTGGTAATAGTAGATTATTCCACCCGGTATCCTGAGGCCATTCCCCTACGGGTGGCAGTCTCCAAGGGAATCACCCGGGAGCTGTTCCACCTCTTTAGCCGGTTAGGCATCCCGAATGAGATCCTGACCGACCAAGGTACAGAGTTCATGTCATGCCTAATGAAAGACTTGTGTGTTCTCCTGCAGATCAAGCATATCCTCTGTCTATCACCCGCAGACAGATGGGCTCATCAAGCAGTTGAATAAAATGTTCAAACTACTGCTGCAGAAGGTCATCAAGCCGGACGGGAAGAACTGGGAACAGCTGCTACCCCACCTAATGTTCTCAGTCTGAGAAGTTCCACAGTCATCCCTTTCGAACTCCTCTACGGGAGGAGGCCACTCTGCCTACTGGACCTCGCCAAGGAGGAGGTGTGGAAAGCCCAGTTGAACCCCTTACGCAGTGTGGTAGAGCATGTAGAGATGACGAGGGAGCGGATGACAGCCATATGCTTCAAGAGGGCCACCATTGTTCCTGTTCCCAAGAAAGCTAAGGTAACTGAGCTAAACGACTACCGCCCCGTAGCACTCACTTCTGTCATCATGAAGTGCTTTGAGAGACTAGTCAAGGACTATATCACCTCCACCCTACCTGACACTCTAGACCCACTCCAATTTGCTTACCGCCCAAATTGGTCCACAGACGATGCAATCTCAACCACACTGCACACTTCCCTAACCCATCTGGACAAGAGGAATACCTATGTGAGAATGCTGTTCATCGACTACAGCTCGGCATTCAACACCATAGTACCCTCCAAGCTCGTCATCAAGCTCGAGACCCTGGGTCTCGACCCCGCCCTGTGCAACTGGGTACTGGACTTCCTGACGGGCCGCCCCCAGGTGGTGAGGGTAGGCAACAACATCTCCACCCCGCTGATCCTCAACACTGGGGCCCCACAAGGGTGCGTTCTGAGCCCTCTCCTGTACTCCCTGTTCACCCACGACTGTGTGGCCACGCACGCCTCCAACTCAATCATCAAGTTTGCGGACGACACAACAGTGGTAGGCTTGATTACCAACAACGACGAGACGGCCTACAGGGAGGAGGTGAGGGCCCTCGGAGTGTGGTGTCAGGAAAATAACCTCACACTCAACGTCAACAAAACTAAGGAGATGATTGTGGACTTCAGGAAACAGCAGAGGGAACACCCCCCTATCCACATCGATGGAACAGTAGTGGAGAGGGTAGCAAGTTTTAAGTTCCTCGGCATACACATCACAGACAAACTGAATTGGTCCTCTCACACAGACAGCATCGTGAAGAAGGCGCAGCAGCGCCTCTTCAACCTCAGGAGGCTGAAGAAATTTGGCTTGTCACCAAAAGCACTCACAAACTTCTACAGATGCACAATCGAGAGCATCCTGGCGGGCTGCATCACCGCCTGGTACGGCAACTGCTCCGCCCACAACCGTAAGGCTCTCCAGAGGGTAGTGAGGTCTGCACAACGCATCACCGGGGGCAAACTACCTGCCCTCCAGGACACCTACACCACCCGATGTTACAGGAAGGCCATAAAGATCAACAACCACCCGAGCCACTGCCTGTTCACCCCGCTATCATCCAGAAGGCGAGGTCAGTACAGGTGCATCAAAGCTGGGACCGAGAGACTGAAAAACAGCTTCTATCTCAAGGCCATCAGACTGTTAAACAGCCACCACTAACATTGAGTGGCTGCTGCCAACACACTGACACCGACTCAACTCCAGCCACTTTAATAATGGGAATTGATGGGAAATGATGTAAAATATATCACTAGCCACTTTAAACAATGCTACCTAATATAATGTTACATACCCTACATTATTCATCTCATATGCGTACGTATATACTGTACTCTATATCATCTACTGCATCCTTATGTAATACATGTATCACTAGCCACTTTAACTATGCCACTTTGTTTACATACTCATCTCATATGTATATACTGTACTCGATACCATCTACTGTATCTTGCCTATGCTGCTCTGTACCATCACTCATTCATATTTGTTTATGTACATATTCTTTATCCCTTTGTATAAGGGTATAAGACAGTAGTTTTGAAATTGTTAGTTAGATTACTTGTTGGTTATTACTGCATTGTCGGAACTAGAAGCACAAGCATTTCGCTACACTCGGATTAACATCTGCTAACCATGTTTATGTGAAAAATAAAATTTGATTTGATTTGAAAAATTTGATTTAATTTGACTAGTGGTAAGGGAACATACGGAGAAGGCCCAGGTCTAGAATCGGGGAGCCCAGCCCCAAGAATTCCAGGTGGGAGACAAGGTGCTGGTCTTAATCCCCACGGTAGAAAGTAAGTTCCTGGCAACATGCCACGGGCCGTACGAGGTGATAGAGTAACTGGGACCCGTCAATTACCATGTAGGGAGCCAGGGAGGTGGAAACCCCAACAGATTTACCACGTGAACCTATTGAAGAGGATGAGAGGACAGCCTTGGCCGTTTTATGGTCAGGATCAATGAGGACCTCGACCCGGCCCAGAAGCAAATGCTCCGGCAGCTCGTGTTCTCCGCGCGAACCCTCATGGAACACCATGTCCGCAGTACGAAAAAGGCCATATCGGATCCTCGAGGCCGTTTAGCAGGAAGTAAAGACTCTGCTGAGGATTGGGGGTCATGGTGCAGCCCCCGTCGTGTTGGTCCTCAAACCGGACGGTAGCCTGCGCTTCTGTAATGACTTCCGGGGTGTGAACGACATCAGCTTGTTCGACGCCTACCCCATGCCGAGGGTGAATGAGCTCATCGACCGATTGGGAAATGCCCGGTACATCAGCACCCTCGACCTGACCAAAGGTTATTGGCAGGTGCCGTTGGTAGCCTCCTCACTGAAGGAAGACAGTGTTTTTGACACCGGACATGCTTAGATCGTTACCGGGTACTCCGATTCAGTCTCCACGGAGCCCCGTCCATGACCCCACCAATAGTATGCATCGGCCTACTTGGATAATATCATCAGCCACAGCCAAGGTTGGGCAGAGCACCTGACGTGCCTACAGGTGGTGCTGCACCCGCTCTGGCAACTAGGGTTGACAGAAAACCCAAAGAAATGCAAGCTAGTGTTCGAGGAGGTGGAGTGCCTGGGATATTTGATCGGACGGGGAAACTTTAAGCCCAAGGACAGGAAGGTCCACGCGGTACATGACAGGCCCGTTCCACCAACCTTGACACAAGTCTAGTCTTTCCTGGGACTGGCAGGATACTACAGTAGGTAAATCCCCAACTTTGCGGCTGTAGCCTCCCCCCTTACCGATCTAACGACGGCCCGCCTCCCGAAAACAGTGAAATGGACGAGCGGGACCAAAGCAGCATTCAGGCGCCTGAAGGAAGTGCTGTGCTCTCCTGATTTCCAGGTTCCGATGTTGACAGACGCATGCGACACGAGACTAGGTGCCATCCTGTCCCAGGTACACGATGGGGAGGAGCCCCCTATCATGTATCTAACCCGAAAGCTGATACCCAGAGAGAAAAAGTACTCTGTAGTAGAGAAAGAGTGTCCAGTGGTGAAGTGGGAATCTAGATACTCTCAAGTATTACCTGTTGGGTACCCACTTCACCCTGGTCACAGACCATGCTCCCCTGGTCTGGATGGCCAGAGGAAGGGACACAACTGATCGGGTCACCAGGTGGTTCATGTCCCTTCAACGCTTGTCTTTTTCTGTTGTACACAGGTCAGGGGCGAAGCATGGGAACGCAGATGCCCTATCGAGACAGTACGTTGCACTGACGACAGTCCCCCTCCCCGACAGAGCAGGTTAGCCACCAGGGGGAGACTCGTCAAGGCCTGGTGACAGACGGAGTCTACATCACGTGCCGATGGATCCCTCTGCTGGATGTGCCAGGTCTCGACGGCCAGGATTCATTTGGCTGAACGCTCACCAGCTGGACAGGTCCCATAAAGCTGCCAGAACGGCAGCACACAGGACTGGGGGAAGAGACTCGGGGAAGAGAGGTTACTCCCGTATAGTCGTGCTCGGTTGTGTTCCCCACAGGATACAGCAAGACTCCGGAGCCCAGAAGGAGGTATCTCCTGGAGGAGAACCTATTATTTTCTCTTTGTTTGTAATGTAAATAAACACCCTTGAACCCGAGCTAATACAATTCTGTCCGTGTCTGATCTGTGTAAACTTCTTGACCAAACCCACTGGCCTGCCACAAGACATAATTAGATATAGATATTTGGAAAACAAAAGCCAGACACAATGAATTAATGAATTGAATCTGTCAAATTAAACTACACAAGTAATTGTTGAGTTGGAAAGTAAAAAATGTACAACTCATACAGCTCCCCCCTCTACTACATCACCTGAGGTAAATTAAGCAGCTCCCCCCTCTACTACATCACCTGAGGTAAATTAAGCAGCTCCCCACTCTACTACATCGCCTGAGGTCAAATTAAGAAGCTCCCCCCTCTACTACATCACCTGAGGTAAATTAAGCAGCTCCCCCCTCTACTACATCACCTGAGGTAAATTAAGCAGCTCCCCCCTCTACTACATCACCTGAGGTAAAATTAAGAAGCTCCCCAGTCTACTACATCACCTGAGGTAAATTAAGCAGCTCCCCCATCTACTACATCACCTGAGGTAAATTAAGCAGCTCCCCACTTTACTACATCACCTGAGGTAAAATTAAGAAGCTCCCCAGTCTACTACATCACCTGAGGTAAATTAAGCAGCTCCCCCATCTACTACATCACCTGAGGTATATTAGGCAGCTCCCCCCTCTACTACATCGCCTGAGGTAAAATTAAGAAGCTCCCCAGTCTACTACATCACCTGAGGTAAATTAAGCAGCTCCCCCATCTACTACATCACCTGAGGTATATTAGGCAGCTCCCCCCTCTACTACATCACCTGAGGTAAATTAAGCAGCTTCCCCCTCTACTACATCACCTGAGGTAAATTAAGCAGCTCCCCCCTCTGCTACATCATCTGAGGTAAGCTAAGCAACTTTCCCACTATGCTACAACAATGCTACTACTCGGCTAATTTGTGATCATATTTTCTAGTCACAACATAGAGTTTACATGTGTGTGGTGTGGTAGTGCGTGTAGTCAACTGTGACCATAAACAAACAAAGAGGTTGGAGAGAGAAGTCACCATATTTTTTATTTTGACCTTTTCCTAAAAAATACAAATAATAAATACCTATAAAACAAAACAGTTTATAGGAAAAGCAAAGCTATGCTGAACTATTAGACATACCTATAAAACAATACACTGCTTAAGAAAAGCAAAGCTATGCCTGATTTATTGTTTGTTTGCCTCCTTTTTGTCCATTGAGCACAGAAGCCTAATTGGAAATGAAATCCTAATGAGAAATTGATGAAAAAAGGCCCCAGACCCTGACCAAGCTGAAACCACAAGGTAATCAGTCCCCTCGCTCTTCCTTTTGTTTATCGCCAGGCCCTGTTGAAAACAAGTCACTTTAAAAAAAAACATTAATTCTGTTCACAAACTTCATTTGAAAAGAGCTCAGGTAGGTTTATGGACCAAAACAAACCGTGTTTAGCAACTGATAGGAAACCAAGTCTAAAATAAAATAGAAACCTAGAACAGAACGGGGGTCTTGACCAATGAGTGGACGCTGAGTCCTTTGAGCACTGTTTTGACACAGTATGAGGAATCACAAGAAGAACACTTGATTGAGGCCAGGTTTTTGTTGTTCCCTCAATAACGATCTGACATTCAGGGCCGTTGAGTCATATCATTTGGCAGGGGAAGGCCTTGAACCCAACATATATCAGGATATGTAATATTATTAGTTGATCGCTTGACTGTTCAAAGATGCCAACCCTGGTTATTGTTTCACAATTATCTCAAATATAAATGATATAGACACATGAGTAGAATAGTAAGATAGTATGGAGAGAGAGAGAGAGAGAGAGCAATAGGAGAGACAGAGAGACGGACAGAGAGAGAGAGAGAGAGAGAGCAATAGGAGAGACAGAGAGACGGACAGACAGAGAGAGAGAGAGAGAGCAATAGGAGAGACAGAGAGACGGACAGACAGAGAGAGAGAGAGAGAGCAATAGGAGAGACAGAGAGACGGACAGAGAGAGAGAGAGAGAGAGCAATAGGAGAGACAGAGAGAGAGAGAGAGAGAGCAATAGGAGAGACAGAGAGACGGACAGAGAGAGAGAGAGAGAGAGCAATAGGAGAGACAGAGAGACGGACAGACAGAGAGAGAGAGAGAGAGCAATAGGAGAGACAGAGAGACGGACAGAGAGAGAGAGAGAGAGAGCAATAGGAGAGACAGAGAGAGAGAGAGAGAGAGCAATAGGAGAGACAGAGAGACGGACAGAGAGAGAGAGAGAGAGAGAGAGAGCAATAGGAGAGACAGAGAGAGAGAGAGAGAGAGCAATAGGAGAGACAGAGAGACGGACAGAGAGAGAGAGAGAGAGAGAGAGAGGGACACAGAGAGAGAGAGAAAGAGAGAGAGAGAGAGCAATAGGAGAGACAGAGAGACGGACAGAGAGAGAGAGAGAGAGAGAGAGAGCATAGGAGAGACAGAGAGACGGACAGAGAGAGAGAGAGAGAGCAATAGGAGAGACAGAGAGACGGACAGAGAGAGAGAGAGAGAGAGAGAGAGAGCAATAGGAGAGACAGAGAGACGGACAGAGAGAGAGCAATAGGAGAGACAGAGAGACGGACGAGAGAGAGAGAGAGAGAGAGAGAGAGAGGGACACAGAGAGAGAGAGAAGAGAGAGAGAGAGCAATAGGAGAGACAGAGAGACGGACAGAGAGAGAGAGAGAGAGAGAGAGAGAGCAATAGGAGAGACAGAGAGAGAGAGAGAGAGAGCAATAGGAGAGACAGAGAGACGGACAGAGAGAGAGAGAGAGAGAGAGAGAGAGCAATAGAAGACAGAGAGAGAGAGAGAGAGAGCA
>NC_034182.2:38701460-38703960 GCF_002021735.2 Oncorhynchus kisutch
AGAGAGAGAGAGATAGAGAGGGGGAGAGGGAGAGAGAGAGATGGGAGAGAGACAGAGATGAGAGAGAGAGAGAGAGAGAGAGACATGAGAGGGAGAGAGAGAGATGGGAGAGAGAGCTCTTGAGTACATCTACAAAAGTTAGAATTACAGTTGTATAAATGCCGATAAACGTTTTTTCGCAAGGACTTATACAAGATACTAACCTCAAAATTACAACCTTCAATCCAAATCCAAATTCCATATATAAAAACCTTGATTTTGGACAAAACTCCCTGAATGTATAATACCATCTATCAAGAAACATTGAAACCTGCAGAAGAAACACAGCGGAGCCTGGAAATACCGTCCAACACAAAACTGAGTGTGTAATATTCAGTCTAAAGCTACTTCTGAAGTCAATAAACTAATTTTCTTGGACGGCTGTCTGAGTTGAATGGCTGTCTGAGAGAGCTGGTTGCTCTACGGACTGATGTGAGAGAACTTAAGAGGCACACACATATAACAATATTTTGAAGATAAAGGCACGAGGCAGAGGATGAGAGGAATGAGAGGGATATAACTAAATAGAGTACCAATAGTCAATAGCGAAATGTCAATGTAAATAGGAGTTGGGTCTCAGTTCAACAGTTGTTAGAATCTATGGAATGTCAGTCCTGAACTCAGAGCTATGCGTGCTACGTTCTGTACATTGAGTCTGGAGCAGGATAATTGTTATTTTGCCATTGGCCCAGTTGTATTGCAAGGACTTCTGATTGGTCAACCCCAGGCTAGCTTTGGGAGTTATACATGGCATCCTGTTCTTTGTTCTGTAGAGAAAGACAATGAGGATAGGGGGAGAACGAACCATCTACTTCCCAGATGTGTCCTACTTGAATAAACCTATTATTCTCATTCTGATTTGCTTTGGGGAACAAATCAAATCAAATCAAAGTTCATTTGTCACTTGTGCCGAATACAACAGACCATACAGTGAAATGCTTACTTACAGGACAATAGTGCAAAAAAGTTATTAGGTGAACAATAGGTAGGTAGAGAAAAAAAAACTACAGTTAAAAGACAGGCTATATACAGTAGCGAGGCTATAAAATGACTGAGGCTACATACAGACACCGGTTGGTCAGGCTGATTGAGGTAGTATGTATATGTAGATATGGTTAAAGTGACTATGCATATTTCATGAACAGAGAGTAGCAGTAGCGTAAAAGAGGGGTTGGCGGGTGGTGGGACACAATGCAGATAGCCCGGTTAGCCAATGTGCCCTGGAAATTGTCAAAGACCCCAGCCACCCCAGTCATAGACAGTTCTCTCTACTACCGCATGGCAAGCGGTACCGGAGTGCCAAGTCTAGGACAAAAAGGCTTCTCAATAGTTTTTACCCCCAAGCCATAAGACTCCTGAACAGGTAATCAAATGGCTACCCGGACTATTTGCATTGTCCCCCCCCTTTTCCTTCCAGTTCTCTGCTGCCAATGACGGGAACGAATTGCAAAAATCTCTGAACCTGGAGTCTTATACAGTGGGGCAAAAAAATATTTAGTCAGCTACCAATTGTGCAAGTTCTCCCACTTAAAAAGATGAGAGAGGCCCGTAATTTTCAACATAGGTACACGTCAACTATGACAGACAAAATGAGAGAGAAAATATCCAGAAAATCACATTGTAGGATTTTTTATGAATTTATTTGCAAATTATGGTGGAAAATAAGTATTTTGTCACCTACAAACAAACAAGATGTCTGGCTTTCACAGACCTGTAACTTCTTCTTCAAGAGGCTCCTCTGTCCTCCACTCATTACCTGTATTAATGGCACCTGTTTGAACTTGTTATCAGTATAAAAGACACCTGTCCACAACCTCAAACAGTCACACTCCAAACTCCATGGCCAAGACCAAAGAGCTGTCAAAGGACACCAAAAACAAAATTGTAGACCTGCACCAGGTTGGGAAGACTGAATCTGCAATAGGTAAGCAGCTTGTTTTGAAGAAATCGACTGTGGGAGCAATTATTTGGAAATGGAAGACATAGAAGACCACTGATAATCTCCCTCGATCTGGGACTCCACGCAAGATCTCACCCCGTGGGGTCAAAATGATCACAAAACGGTGAGCAAAAATCCCAGAACCACACGGGGGGGACCTAGTGAAGGACCTGCAGAGAGCTGGGACCAAAGTAACAAAGTCTACCATTAGTATCACACTACGCCGCCTGGGACTCAAATCCTGCAGTGCCAGACGTGTCCCCCTGCTTAAGCCAGTACATGTCCAGGCCCGTCTGAAGTTTGCTAGAGAGCATTTGGATGATCCAGAAGAAGATTGGGAGAATGTCATATGGTCTGTAATGCTCCGGGTGTCGTGGGTGTGGAGTCAAATGCAGGAGACAGAGAGTTCAATGCTGTGCGTCTTTTAATAGCGCCTAACACACCACAGGGTGCTCACAAAAAGTAACGTTCCCAAACACAGGGAATCAAAATGTACAATGGAACAAATCACGACCAGGCACA
>NC_034182.2:38708960-38736460 GCF_002021735.2 Oncorhynchus kisutch
ACAGTGGTAGTTGTATGCTAAAGATGGATGTCACAAGACTGTGGAAGAGGGTTAAATGTTTGATAGTACGAGATTGTTTCATGATTTACCTGATTTTGTGGCATCAGTCATACTGTCGCTTAGCTACTCAGCTATACATACAGTAACCTCACTCACTCACTCACGCATGCATATGCAGTCACACACACACACACACACACACACGCACGCACGCACGCACGCAAACACAAACACAAACAGAGACAGACACACACACACGTTCCAACACTGACCCTTTGCCCCTCTATCTTAGGGGGCTTGCCTGCCATACATGGTGAGGATGTGTCACTGTGCTGTCAGTGAGTAGACATGTTCCGTTTGACCCTTTGACCCCGGGTTCCCCCTCCCATCCCCCCAAACCGTCTCAGCAGCACACTAATCTGTCAACACAATCTCCTCTCGCCCCATCGCAGGCGCTGAACCTTTCCCCCCCAAAAAAACTATCACCCAGCCTGTCAGGAACAAGACATCTCCTGGAGGGGGAGGCCTAAAAAGTGACACCCAGGGAGAGAGGGAGAGAGATTTAATCATGCATTGGATAGTGACTTGAATGTATCTGCCACCAGATTCTTTATATATAACTGAATACGGTCAATATGGTTCATTGTCAAAATAAATTAAACGGGTTTTCTTTTCTGTTCTGTCATAATTTTATTTTCAGTCCTATTGAAAAATAACAATGGGTAGATGAACATGGATCAATGTAACACGGTTGGTCGCTAATGTCAAGCTCTTGGCAGGATGCGAATCACAATGCAATCATTATTTCTGTACAGCACCTATGTACCTGTAGGCCCCCTAAGCGTGAAATAAAGTAAATATTGGTCTGGAATCATGTATAATTTACTTAATTTGATGTCTCATGTTGATCTATGATATAACAGATATGATTAGCAAAGATCACCCCGAGGATTGAATATAGGAACAAATGTGAATTTAACGTACTGTAGGTGCACGCACTGCCACACTGTATGAGAGAGTTCACAAGGAAACAAAACTGTTTTATTAACATGAGCCGGGATAGAAAGGAACCCAAAACACCGAGAGACATTCTGTCCATGTCTTCAGCTGTTCCTGTACACTAGAATCTGAGTCGGTTTACTGTTGTGTTTACTGTTGTGTTTACTGTTGTGTTTACTGCTTTGTTTACTGTTGTGTTTACTGTTGTGTTTACTACTGTGTTTAATGCTGTGTTTACTGCTGTGTTTACTGCTGTGTTTACTGCTGTGTTTACTGCTTTGTTTACTGTTGTGTTTACTGCTGTGTTTACTACTGTGTTTACTGTTGTGTTTACTGTTGTGTTTACTGCTGTGTTTACTGCTGTGTTTACTGCTGTGTTTACTGTTGGGTTTACTGCTTGATTTACTGTTGTGTTTACTGCTGTGTTTACTACTGTGTTTACTGTTGTGTTTACTGTTGTGTTTACTGCTGTGTTTACTGTTCTGTTTACTGCTATGTTTACTGCTGTGTTTACTATTGTGTTCAATGCTGTTTACTGCTATGTTTACTGCTGTGTTTACTGTTGTGTTTACTGCTGTGTTTACTGTTGTGTTTACTGTTGTGTTTACTGTTGTGTTTACTGTTGTGTTTACTGCTTTGTTTACTGTTGTGTTTACTGTTGTGTTTACTGTTGTGTTTACTGCTGTGTTTACTGTTGTGTTTACTGCTGTGTTTACTGCTGTGTTTACTGTTGTGTTTACTGTTGTGTTTACTGTTGTGTTTACTGCTTTGTTTACTGTTGTGTTTACTGTTGTGTTTACTGTTGTGTTTACTGCTGTGTTTACTGCTGTGTTTACTGTTGTGTTTACTGCTGTGTTTACTGCTGTGTTTACTGTTGTGTTTACTGTTGTGTTTACTGTTGTGTTTACTGCTTTGTTTACTGTTGTGTTTACTGTTGTGTTTACTGTTGTGTTTACTGCTGTGTTTACTGTTGTGTTTACTGCTGTGTTTACTGCTGTGTTTACTGCTGTGTTTACTGCTGTGTTTACTGCTTTGTTTACTGTTGTGTTTACTGCTGTGTTTACTACTGTGTTTACTGTTGTGTTTACTGTTGTGTTTACTGCTGTGTTTACTGCTGTGTTTACTGCTGTGTTTACTGTTGGGTTTACTGCTTGATTTACTGTTGTGTTTACTGCTGTGTTTACTACTGTGTTTACTGTTGTGTTTACTGTTGTGTTTACTGTTGTGTTTACTGCTGTGTTTACTGTTCTGTTTACTGCTATGTTTACTGCTGTGTTTACTATTGTGTTCAATGCTGTTTACTGCTATGTTTACTGCTGTGTTTACTATTGTGTTCAATGCTGTTTACTGCTGTGTTTACTGCTGTGTTTACTGTTGTGTTTACTGCTGTGTTTACTGTTGTGTTTACTGCTGTGTTTACTCTTGTGTTTACTGCTATGTTTACTATTGTGTTCAATGCTGTTTACTGCTCCAGCACAGTTACTGTTGTGTTTACTGTTGTGTTAACTGCTATGTTTACTGCTATGTTTACTGTTGTGTTTCTGCTGTGTTTACACTTGCGTTTACTGCTATGTTTACACTTGCAGCCTCATGTGGACCAGGACAAGATTCAGCCCCCTGAACAGCTTTCACAAGCACTGCAAAGGCTGCTGTGTGGGGAGGGCACTCCCTTCTCTGAATCTGTGGGGTTAAAAGTGCCTTTCCCAGCTGCTCCAGGAACACCATCCTCTTGTTCCGCTTATCAGGCATCCAGGTAGGGTTTATCTTGTTCCATATCACAAAGGCATTTTATGAGGACACATCAATTATGTTATTGAAGATGACCAGGGGCCAGCAGGCAGTCATCCTCCTGCAGTTGTAAGTTCCAATCACCTTGTCCAGGTTGTCCATGCCTCCATTGTTGTGGTTGTAGTCCAGAATGATGGCTGAAATCCTGTCCTCATGATCACTGATCTCAGACGTTTTGTGCCATATGCTCAGGAGGACCATGTTCTTGTTCCTCTTTGGGAGGTAAGAAACTAGAGTGGGGGTGGGGGTGAAGGCATACTTTGATGAGAAGGCCTCTCTCCCCCTTGCTGCGAGTGGTGTAGGGGGGAGCTCAGGCTTGTTCTTTCTTACTGTGCCAACCATGGTGGTCTTCCTCTTCAGGAGCTGCTGACTGAGTTCATAAGAGGTGAAGAAATTGTCACACGTAACATTGTTTCCCCTCAGTCCATCAATCACATCAAGCACAACCCACATACCCTGGTTCTTCTCCGGGCCGTCACTGGTCGGCTTCCCTGTGTAGACTTGCATCTTCCAAGCGCATCTGGATTGTGCATTACAGGCCACCCATATCTGCCAGAAAGGACAGCGACCTTTTGACAAAAGAGATTACTATCAGTAGGTAGTATCAGTGTCACAGAAAACAAACACGTAAATCAATGATATTACAGCAATACATTATAAAATGAACAGTGAAAATCACTTACATTACAGATATGAAAATATAAATGTACCTGTGAATAGAACGAGTTGCTCATCCACTGTTACTTCAGGCCCAGGGTTGTAGAGGTATGGCAGACGCTCCACCCACTTCTCCCAGACCTCTCTTATGGCCACCAGTTTGTCTCTCACACGTCTTGCAGGTCTTGACTCACGGTTATCAAATCATAGCCTTCTTGATGAAGTGTGAAAGATTTCCAGTGGCATCGTGGCATGGAATACAACCCTTCCACTCTCTACATCCCAGAGACCACATGTAGCCTCGCCTCGGGACCTATACACACCCGCTAAGATTAGCAGCCCTATGTAGCCTCGCTTCGGGTCCTATACACACCCGCTAAGATTAGCAGCCCTATGTAGCCTCGCCTCGGGACCTATACACACCCGCTAAGATTAGCAGCCCTATGTAGCCTCGCTTCAGGACCTATACACACCCGCTAAGATTAGCAGCCCTATGTAGCCTCGCTTCGGGACCTATACACACCCGCTAAGATTAGCAGCCCTATGTAGCCTCGCCTCGGGACCTATACACACCCGCTAAGTTTAACAGCCCTATGTAGCCTCGCTTCGGGACCTATACACACCCGCGATGATTAGCAGCCCTATGTAGCCTCGCCTCGGGACCTATACACACCCGCTAAGATTAGCAGCCCTATGTAGCCTCGCCTCGGGACCTATACACACCCGCTAAGATTAGCAGCCCTATGTAGGCACGCAGGTCAATCTCATCCATACTTTCTCCATATTTACGGAAACCCTCCAAATGTGTCATCTCCAGGATGATTTTTCGATGGCTGGTGTGATGAACATGTAGAATGTTGAGGTGATGTCCTGGGAATGGTCAACTGCATGTCTTGTGGGCCCTGGGGTCATCCTTATGACATGTTAAATGCATGTCTTGTGGGCCCTGGGGTTCATCCTTATGGCATTTTGTGCTGCCATCCTTCCCTGGTTGTCATATGGTGACAAGGACCATGCTACTTTGCTGTTCTTTGACAAAAATGTCTCTCTTTCACCTTTTGGGAATCCTTCATCTGAAGATGATGCATTATGCTCTGGGTTGTATTCGTCCCCATCTTCTTCTTCAGATGCCTCCTCCTCTTCTAAATCATTGTTCTCTTGTTCCTCCTGAAAATCTAAAAAATTCAGATCTATGTCCTGTTGGGCACTGAAACGTGCACTAATGGCTTCAGCAAAGAGAGAACTGGGGGGACTGTCATCCGCAGCACCTTTATAGCCTCTGACTGCATTCCCCATTAGTAAACAATGCTTTCAAGACATTTTTATTCTGTCTGAAATATTGTTTATTTTGTCTGAAATTGTTTTTATTTTGTCTGTGAGCCTCAGTCATGTGTAGGGTCGTGGGAAATGCTGCACATGTCTTGGAAGGGAGATGCACAATAAACTTTTAGTTTTGTCTGAGTTCAATCAGTAGCACACAATCTCAATTTCTCATTGTGTGTGTGTCTGTGTGTGTCTTTGTGTTTTTTTGTGGTGTGTAAATTATTCTATAACTGCCGGGTCAGCAGTTCATGGAAATATGAACGAAGGCGATGTTTCACTTTTTCTAATGTTGGGGTCACTCTAGGAAAAGTAATTAAATTTCAAGTTGAAAAAATATAATTTCTGGCGTTTTCTGTTAATTAAACAAAGTGGAGGGTCATTTTCCAACCTTAAAACTTCTTTAGGGATGGGGGGCAGTATTTGGAAGTTTGGATGACTGAGGTGCACAAAGTAAGCTGCCTGTTACTCAGGCCCAGAAGTTAGCATATGCATATAATTGGTAGAATTGGATAGAAAACTCTCAGAAGTTTCTAAAACTGCTAAAATATTTTCTGTGAGTAGAACAGAACTGATGGAAAAACAACTTATTTTTTGTTGAGGTGATCACCCATTGAAATGGCTGTCTATGGGAAAATATAAGGAAATCCCCCCAGATTGCAGTTTCTAGGGCTTCCACTAGATGTCAACAGTCTTTAGAAAGGCTTTCATGCTTGTTTTTCAAAATGAGCTAGAATTTTTTTTTTTTTAGGTGGCTCTCATTTTGACTGTAGTCTTGTAGCTCGCGTGGATGAAGGCGCACACTTCGTTATTTATCTCCGGAATTGAACTTAAATTTGATCGTTTATTTACATATTAGGGTACCTGAGGATTGATTAGAAACATTGTTTGACTTGTTTGGATGAAGTCTATTGCTAACGTTTTGGTATTCCTCTGTATGCATTTTGAACGAGGAGGACAGGTGGATTACTGAATCAAGCGCGCCAACGAAACTGCCTATTTTGAGATATAAAGAAGGACTTTATCGAACACAACAACAATTTGTTATGTAGCTGGGACCCTTGGGATTGCAAACAGAGGATCTTCAAAGGTAAGTGATTTATTTTATTGCTATTTCTGACTTTCATGACGCCACTGCTGGTTTTGGAAAATGTTTTTAATGCTTTTGTACACGGGATGCTGTCCTCAGAAAATCGTATGATTTGGCTGTAAAGCCTTTTTGACAAAGCGGCTGGATTAACAGGAAGTTATGGTTTTAAACTATGTAAGACACTTGAATTTTCATGAATGTTTAATATTTCGATTTTTGTATTTTAAACTGCGGACTCTGCAATTTCACCGGATGTTGTCGAGGTGGGGGCGCAGGCGGCACGTCTAGCCCAAAGAGGTTTTTAAGACAACACAATAGTTAAACCAGAAAGGAAAACCAAACTAATATTAAGTTAGTCTCCTTACATAAGTGTTCTTCATACATTTCACAGATATATGATTCTGACAGTAAAATACAAAAAATTAGATAAAGTTGATAGATATTGCTATTTCAGACTAAATATAACTTAATTTCAGATGTATATACCCGTAGACCTTTTATCGATCACAATGTTTTTTTAAATCAAATTTCACAGTTTTCTTAGCACAACTTGTCCGTACAATTGAAGCCCAATGTTTCATTTTTGTAAACATTGCCAGAAAATGTTTCTACTAACTTGAAATATATACTGTATATACAGTATATGTATTTATTTTCATAATTAGAGGTCAGATTGTAGTTGTCACGGATCCCCCTGGAACTGTGTCATTACGCACACCTGGTCCTCTTTTCCCTGATTGTGATTGTATAAATGTTCCCTTGGTTTCCATTGGGCTGTCGATTATTGTTCCAATATCCATTGGTCTGTTGTAAGTACCCATGCTGTGTTGTTTTGTCTTTCGTACCATTTGTATTGTGCAGATGATTACGGGTTTCGACCCGTGTGGTACCATTGTATTGTGCAGATGATTACTGGTTTTGACCCGTGTGGTACCTTTGTATTGTGCAGATGATTACGGGTTTCTACCCGTGTGGTACCATTGTATTGTGCAGATGATTACGGGTTTCGACCCGTGTGGTACCATTGTGCGTCCCGTGTATTTATTCGAGGTAGTCCTCGAACCCTTTTGTTTGGGTTTCTACACTGTGTTTTGTATACGTGTTTGTTTGGGTTTCTATACTGTGTGTTGTGTACGTGTTTGTTTGGTCTTCGTCCCCGTGCCTTTACATGGCACACTGTTATTTGGGTATGATAAAGAACCATTGTAACGGCCGTTGTTGGTGGAAGAAGGCGAGGACCAAGGTGCAGCGTGGTATGTGTCCATATTTATTAAAATTAACACGGAAATAACAAAAATACCAAATAGAAAAGACGGAAAACAGTTCTGGCTGGTGCAGACACACAACAGAAAACAATCACCCACAACTCAAGGGTGAAAAACAGGCTGCCTACGTTTGGTTCTAAATCAGGGACAACGATTGACAGCTGCCTCTGATTGAGAACCATACCAGGCCAAACACAGAAATACCAAATCATAGAAAAACTAACATAGACAACTCACCCAACTCACACCCTGACCATACTAAAACAAAGACATAGCAAAAATAACTAAGGTCAGAACGTGACCACCATATTACGCATTCCTGTGCCTGTCTCCTGATCCCTCCACCCAACTTGACAGTAGTCCTAAAAAACGGAAATGAGTTGGCATGTTCTACCTCTGATTTGATGGCCATCCCTATGCGAGACGTTATTTAAAAAATAAAAATGTAACCTTTATTTAACACAAGCTTGAGAGATCTTAAACGTTTGGTTCCATGATATAACATCAGATATAACATGAATTATGCAGCCATATGTGCTTTATGTGTTTAGATAACAATAAACGCTCAAAAATTCACAAAAAGTGACGTTAGCGAATGAAGATTATGCTATAGGACAAAACGTATAAGATCTCCTAAACCTGTGTACCACAGACCTTATTTTCGGCATTTATCCAAAACCCCATTCATTTCCCCATAGGCTTCGGCCAACGACCCATGACAGAGTTAGCCTCCGTTAGCGCATACAAAAATACACCATTAGCATTGCTCTCTACTACAAGAATTTCTGAAGGGTAATACATTTTTCCCTCATTTTGGATCTATGCTTGGGTCTCACAGGGTTAGACTAATGTTATTCATTCTGAGTTCATTATTGCAGAAATGGCACATCTCCGAATCAGAAATTGGCTGATTTGAATAACAAGGTGAATCCATAAACCATCCAACCTTCCACAAAAAAAGGGTTTGAACTTTCTTTGAGCATTTTGTCAGGCAATTAAAGACCTAAACGTGTACTATGTCATTTCTCCATCCCTCTGGGGAGAATATTAAATAAGTGAAACTGCTAACTAAAACATGACAGGAACTGAAGGGACAATAAAACTAGTCTTGTAAAATGTACCCCTTAATCCAGCAGTAAGGTCAGAGCTGTCTCCTTCACTTGACTCCTTCACTTTCAATCCATCACCCTCGAATAGGCAAGGAAATGTCCACTAACACAGAATATATCACAAACTCTACAACTAAACATGGAGATGTTATATTTCACAAAAACTACAACTAAACATGAAGATGTTACATTTTTACTTAAATAATGATCAACTGCCTCTTTGCATTAGAGTACTCAGCCTAGTTGTGGATTGATCAAGATGTATGTAAATATTCCTCATTCCAGGAACAAGACAATGTGGACTAATACCATTGAGGTTTAGATGGTATTAAAAGCATAAAACAGAAGTCTCTGTTCCTTCATGAATGTAAGCTTTGCATACAAAGTCATTTGGATCCCTTGATCTTCTTCGGAATGCTCTTCTAGGGTTCCTCGTCCTATTTAAGGGGCAACGCCCAAGATCATTCTCAAAACAAGGAAACATGTTTACTGTCAAACCCAAAAGCATCACACGCTCAAATAGTTTGTGTTGCCGATCTTTTAGTAGAATCGGATAATCAGATCAATAATCAGATCAATACAAGTCTAGAGGGAGACATGGAGTAAGACATGCCCAACATGCCCAACACACCAGACCGCATCATATTTGATTAATCAAAATGAGCCTTCTAGGTGCAAATAGCAATCAACTGGTAATAACCCTACTTCGGCACAAACACGCCATCCTGGTGGTGGGTGTGAAACGCAGGGCCTAACAGGATCGATAGCAGTCCCACCTCATCATCAAACTACACGATTGTGATTTTCAGCTCCAGACAGCGTGCACCAATCACTGCCTCTCTTCCTGATTCGGGCTGTGTTGCCTTGCATCACAATGAGTGCATTTGTTCCTGAACAAACCTAAAGCAAACTTTGAAAACAGACACAGATGTGAACTACTGTGAATGAGCAAGGCAGTTAACCCGCTGTTACCCGTGCCCCCGAAGACGTGGATGTCGATAAAGGCAGCCCCCCGCACCTCTCTGATTCAGGCGGGTTGGGTATCCACCTTTACCTGATTTCAACCCTGATCCCTAAAATTTTGGGAGGGAAGTTGTGGACTTCTCACTTTTTTGAAAATGGACTACAAAACAGATTTCGGGACGGGGGAGTTCAGGTCCTAATTTGGTACCTGGATGAAACCATTTGAATTCAGTCACTAATTTACAGTATCCTTTTTCATAATCAAAACAAAAAGATTTGCTCAAAGTTGAACCGTTTTGCATTCCCCGCCCTACCATGAGAAATCCATGACATCCATATCTTCATCACTGGAAAATATAAACAGTTACGTTCAATATCATTGAAAAGTTTACAAACTGTGTCGTCAAAGTATTTTATAAATTCTATGAAAAAAACCCACTTTTAATTAAAAGTATGACTTTATTTTTTACGGTGATCTAAAAACACACGTAAATGCCGATTAGTTTTATATTCGCATGTTGTAGCTTCGACCCAACTATAAATCACCTGAGGTGTTTGTGTTGAGACACAACATGCTCTTGAACACAGGGTGGGTGTCATTTCTATCATAGATATAGAATTCATAGAATGGACCTATCCCTTCACAGCAC
The DNA here is from genome assembly GCF_002021735.2 of Oncorhynchus kisutch. NCBI lineage: Eukaryota > Metazoa > Chordata > Actinopteri > Salmoniformes > Salmonidae > Oncorhynchus > Oncorhynchus kisutch. Next base: position 38,718,802 of record NC_034182.2, read on the forward strand.
TGCAATGTAGCTCGTAGACCATTGAAATATTATTGAACTTTTAACTTCTAATTACTACCATAAAGATGGCCGCCAGTCCACCCACCATCAAATGTCAATGTAAATAGTCATGTCTTTTCTATTTTCTGTTTTTCTATGATTTCAATAGGTTTCATATGGACGATTGACTGTATAACAAAAACAATTCTAATATTATATAATATATAATATAATAAATATATATATTCCCATTCAAGTCAACATTCTCTGATGTGTGGCCATCCAATCATCTTGTGGTACCATTTGAAAGTTATAATTTCCAAATGATACAATAGTTTGAAATCAATCTCAACCGTTTAGCTTTTCCAGATTTGAGGACATGGGATGTCTCATGGTATGGTGGGGTATGCAAAATAGGCAACTTGAGCATCTCTATTGCCTGAATGTTTGCCATTCAGGTGCAAAAAGTCTCGTATGTAGCACTTCGACAATGGACAATTTCCTATGGACGTTTTTGTTCAAATCAAAAGGTGCTGTCAAAAAGGGATTAAATTCAAATGGATTTACACATGATCTCTGCTTCTCTTAAAGCTTTTTCTCCACAGAGGCTTGGTGGGAACTGTGCCTTTTTCTCCACAGAGAGGCTTGGTGGGAACTTTGCCTTTTTCTCCACAGAGAGGCTTGGTGGGAACTTTGCCTTTTTCTCCTCCGAGGCTTGGTGGGAACTTTGCCCTTTTCTCCACAGAGAGGCTTGGTGGGAACTTTGCCTTTTTCTCCACAGAGAGGCTTGGTGGGAACTTTGCCTTTTTCTCCACAGAGAGGCTTGGTGGGAACTTTGCCTATTTCTCCGCAGAGAGGCTTGGTGGGAACTTTGCCTTTTTCTCCACAGAGAGGCTTGGTGGGAAATTTTCCTTTTTCTCCACAGAGAGGCTTGGTGGGAAATGTGCCTTTTTCTCCACAGAGAGGCTTGGTGGGAACTTTGCCTTTTTCTCCACAGAGAGGCTTGGTGGGAAATTTGCCTTTTTCTCCACAGAGAGGCTTGGTGGGAACTTTGCCTTTTTCTCCACAGAGAGGCTTGGTGGGAACTTTGCCTTTTTCTCCTCCGAGGCTTGGTGGGAACTTAGCCTTTTTCTCCACAGAGAGGCTTGGTGGGAAATTTGCCTTTTTCTCCACAGAGAGGCTTGGTGGGAACTTTGCCTTTTTCTCCACAGAGAGGCTTGGTGGGAACTTTGCCTTTTTCTCCTCCGAGGCTTGGTGGGAACTTTGCCTTTTCTCCACAGAGAGGCTTGATGGGAACTTTGCCTTTTTCTCCACAGAGAGGCTTGGTGGGAACTTTGCCTTTTTCTCCACAGAGAGGCTTGGTGGGAACTTTGCCTTTTTCTCCGCAGAGGCTTGGTGGGAACATTTCCTGGAAAGCTATCAACTCCTGGGTTCTTATCCTTTTTAAACTCCTACATATCTCAGAAGTTGGGGGACTGTTCTACTTTATCTCCTCATGTGATCTCCGCTGATATACTCCCAGTGCTCATCCCCAGTTCTGTTAATCCGCTGATATGCTCCCAGTGCTCATCCCCACGTCTGTTAATCCGCTGATATACTCCCAGTGCTCATCCCCACGTCTGTTAATCCGCTGATATACTCCCAGTGCTCATCCCCACGTCTGTCAATCCGCTGATATACTCCCAGTGCTCATCCCCACGTCTGTTAATCCGCTGATATACTCCCAGTGCTCATCCCCACGTCTGTTAATCCGCAGATATACTCCCAGTGCTCATCCCCACGTCTGTTAATCCGCTGATATGCTCCCAGTGCTCATCCCCACGTCTGTTAATCCGCTGATATACTCCCAGTGCTCATCCCCACGTCTGTTAATCCGCTGATATACTCCCAGTGCTCATCCCCAGTGCTCATCCCCACATCTGTTAATCCGTTCTTGCATTTGCCATTGGGCGACGTTTCAGGCGAAGGCTCAGCTATCATATTATTCAATTGTTGCACAGCTTTACACACTCATATATGTTTACATCCATTAGCAGACCCATTTATCCAGAGCTACATACAGTAGTGATACATTTTCGTATTTCGTTTGTACTGGTCCCCCGTGGGGATTGAATCCATAACCGCGGCATTGCAAGTGCCCTGCTATACCAACCGAGCCACACGGGAACACGTAGAGTCGTTACGGGCCTTTAGTCAGTGGTGTTAAGGATAACATCATGTCAGTATCAGTGGAGGCTGGTAGGAGCAATAGGAGGACGGGCTCATCGCAATGTCTGGAATGGAATATATGGAACAGAGTCAAACATGTGGTTTCCGTATGCGTTCCAACCATTACAATGAGCCCGTCCTCCTATAGCTCCTCCCACCTGCCTCTACTGGTCACTATAACCTCAACATATATCACACCTATCTGTATTTTGCCAGTATATGATATTTTAAACACAAACAAAGCACCTACAGTACCCCCAGAGCAGCAACTCTGAAAGCAACTCTTAGTTCCAGTACAAAACACAGCTGTGATAGCGTTTTGAGGCTTTAGCCCAAACAAGGCAAAAAATGCCTGTCCTGTCATGTTTAATCAGAGCATTGTCTAACCAGGGAAAGGCTAACAAGGAGGAGCCCTAGGAGGGTAAGAGAACCCCCCCCCCCCCCCTCCACACAGACACACACACACTCCCCCCCTTCCCCTTTCCCTGCTGCTACACTGCACTGTCTACACAACCTTCACACGGCATGAGCGTCATCCAGACGCTGGGCGGAATTGAAAGGTTTGTCCTGGAGACACGGCCAAGATGGAAGGCAGTTGCTATGAGCAATGAGGGTGAAGGAGTAATGGGGATGTGAGGAGGGATGAGGGGGTTTTTGAAAAGGGTTGAGGGTGTTATGAGGAGAGGGCTGCGGGCACGTCGAAGAGTCACCAAGGGGCTAGCCTAGCATCCGAAGGAAAACAGGAAGGAAACCATGTAAAGAGAACTGTTGTCGATTGTGTTCTGTACCTTTTTCCACCCTCTCACTGACTCTCAATGTGACCAGACTGGGTATCAAAAAATGAAGTTTTTGAAATACCAAGCTCAGAACCTAGCCATGCCAACAAAAACCTCAGAGCCCAATAAACACAGAGCTATGTAGATAAGGAATTACACTGGAGGTGGTGCAGAATAAAGGTTGACACAGGAGTGAAGACTCGTCCCTGTCCAGTCTTGTTCTGATCCCGCAGGAGTGCTATAACCCCAGAACTTTCCTGTCCCTACCATATATAAATCACTCCAGTCCGTGCTCATTTTTTTTGCGTGCAGAAATATGTAGGCTGTTGTGTTTGTTTAGGAGGTATTGAAAATAATTTCAGTAATGCAGTATGCGATTGTGATGTGGTTGTCTTACCTATTTTAGCTAAATGCACTGACTGTAGGACCAAGTCACCTCTGGATAAGAGCGTATTCTAAATTACCTAAATGTAGACGGATTAAGTCTGAAGGATGAGGACAGAGACCCAGCAGGATGGTTTGCTCAGCACAGCACAGCATAAATATGCAGCCTACAGCTGAGCACTGTACATGCATGAACATTAACATTTACAACCTGAGCGACAGTAAGGCAATCTATTTCTATTCCACTCCACCTCAGATGGCTTAGTTAAATACTCAAACAATTGGACTTGTGATAAAGGGTGCCCACCACTTCCAGAAAATTCGCCAGATGATGTTCCTTCCCCATTTAATTTCCACCAGGAGCACGCGGAACAATGAGCAGGGGATTGGGAAGGTGAACGGTCAAATGCATGGAAGAGGATTGCAGAGATTGTTGGTTGTTGGGTGAACGGAGATTTGCACAATGATGTTTGCTTGTGCTGCTAGCTAGCGATGAACATCAAGCAACCTAAACTGTGATCAAAGCCACCATTTGTGAATGTGTTAAGTAAATTAAATTGTGAAATGTGCCCACCAAAGGATTGAAATCACCAGTAACACACATTATTGCATTGTAAATGACACAATTAGCATACCTTTCCCATGTAAAATGCTACCATTTGGAATATGGTACCTTAATGTTATGATTCTCATATAGTATAGCATAGCTCATAGCTCTTTCATTATACTGGTGTTATGACATTGATGAATAGCTCACTTCCTGTAAAATACATAGGTCTACATACACATGGATGGGTACTTTGGGCAAAGGAAATTGTGGCTTTGACTTGCAAACATTGTCGTGCAAATCTGTCTTTACCCACCACCAACACCAACATCTCTGCAATCCTCCTCCATGCCATTGACCTTCTGATTTTGTCTCTGTATTCTAAAACCATTCTCAGGCACATAAACGAGATAGAATTACAATGCTCCCTACACCAACCTTACTCCACTCCCTGATCTCCTGGGCGAGCAGACTTCTACTTCCAGCCCAACAATAATACACAGTAGTACCACCTTATTAGTTGAATCAGAACAGAATCCTGCACACCCAGCAGACCTCCAGGAGAAGGATTGTCCTGCTACAGTTGTAATACGTGTGTAGCCTACATTGTGTTTGACTTCTATAACTGTATTGTTGTACACATCATGTGCTAACATAAGTACACATGCAACCCACGGTGTAGAAGGACGTGCCAGCAGTCTTGTGGGACGTTCACTGGGACCTCGTCATCTGCAGACAGGCTTTTCACAGCTCTCCATATCTGATGAGAGACATCACAAAGAAACAGGCTTCATTTTATTACAGTTAGACAGCCCTGACTATTATCTCTCTGTGTCTGTCTGCATAGTTTTCCTCTCTAGGGACTAAAACAGGAGAACATTTTCATAATGTCATCCCACAACCTATACTCCCTATTCTGACAGCTGGAGCAGAAAATAATTTCCCACTCTTCCATTGCTGTCATCTACAAATTAATGTGGAGCATAAAGTTTTTCAATTACAATGATAAATAGGCCTACATCTAGATAACAAGCTAATATGAAGTTAACTAGCTGATGCTAGTTCACTTAGCTATAGTATGTACAGTTTGGCTAGCTAACGAGCTACAGTAACAAGCAGCCTACACATAGTGGCCTGCTGTAGATAGCTAGCTAGCTAATAATACATTGTTTTATAAAATTTTACTTAATGTATAGATGAAAGCCTACGCCCACCGCTTCTGGTCGAAACGTGGAGAGCAGCTATGCGGCTCCCGGCCGGGTCTCCCGTTCTCCGGTTGGTAGCTGGGTAATTGGTTACTTCCTTGTCAAAGACAAATGTAGCTAAAACAATTCCTTGAAGGCTTCATCGTTCTGCTTATTGGCATCTGACTCTGACGTCTCCGAGTGACTGGCAACAACTGGAGCGAGAAGCAAGTGAGCCAAGGGGAAGGGAAATGAACATATATGTTTTGTATTGATTTTTAAGTGAACAATATTAGGCCTAGGCTACACTGTTGTTGTTTCGATTAAATTCTCCACACATGACGTATTTATGCTCGAAAAAACTCTTCCTGTACTGCCTGTTCCTGTAGACTGATCCTGTCCTGTCCAGAACTTGACTCCCATTCCTGCCAGAATGCCATGGAACCTGCGAGACCCGAATCCCTCTGGGATCGAATCCCAGAGCTGACAAGGTAAAAATCTGCCATTCTGCCCCTGAGCAAGGCAGTTAACCCACTGCATTCAGTTCAACCAGTGACTAGGTATCCCCCTTTTCCTTAAAAAATGTTCACCCTGACAGTAGCCATGTTCCTCCATGTTTCACCCTGACAGTAGTCATGTTCCTCCATGTTTCACCCTGACAGTAGTCATGTTTCACCCTGACAGTAGTCATGTTTCACCCTGGCAGTAGTCATGTTTCACCCTGGCAGTAGTCATGTTCCTCCATGTTTCACCCTGACAGTAGTCATGTTCCTCCATGTTTCACCCTGACAGTAGTCATGTTTCACCCTGGCAGTAGTCATGTTCCTCCATGTTTCACCCTGACAGTAGTCATGTTTCACCCTGGCAGTAGTCATGTTTCACCCTGACAGTAGTCATGTTTCACCCTGGCAGTAGCCATGTTCCTCCATGTTTCACCCTGGCAGTAGTGATGTTTCACCCTGACAGTAGTCATGTTTCACCCTGACAGTAGTCATGTTTCACCCTGGCAGTAGTCATATTCCTCCATGTTTCACCCTGACAGTAGCCACGTTTCAACCTGGCAGTAGTCATGTTTCTCCCTGACAGTAGCCATGTTTCACCCTGGCAGTAGTCATGTTTCAACCTGGCAGTAGTCATGTTTCAACCTGGCAGTAGTCATGTTTCTCCCTGACAGTAGTCATATTTCACCCTGGCAGTAGTCATGTTTCACCCTGGCAGTAGCCATGTTCCTCCATGTTTCACCCTGGCAGTAGTCATGTTTCAACCTGGCAGTAGTCATGTTTCAACCTGGCAGTAGTCATGTTTCTCCCTGACAGTAGTCATGTTTCACCCTGACAGTAGTCATGTTTCACCGTGGCAGTAGTCATGTTCCTCCATGTTTCACCCTGACAGTAGTCATGTTTCACCCTGGCAGTAGTCATGTTTCACCCTGACAGTAGCCATGTTTCACCCTGACAGTAGTCATGTTTCACCCTGACAGTAGTCATGTTTCACCCTGACAGTAGTCATGTTTCACCCTGACAGTAGCCATGTTCCTCCATGTTTCACCCTGACAGTAGTCATGTTTCACCCTGACAGTAGTCATGTTTCACCCTGGCAGTAGTCATGTTTCACCCTGCCAGTAGTCATGTTCCTCAATGTTTCACCCTGGCAGTAGTCATGTTCCTCCATGTTTCACCCTGGCAGTAGTCATGTTTCACCCTGGCAGTAGTCATGTTTCACCCTGACAGTAGTCATGTTCCTCCATGTTTCACCCTGACAGTAGTCATGTTCCTCCATGTTTCACCCTGACAGTAGTCATGTTCCTCCATGTTTCACCCTGACAGTAGTCATGTTCCTCCATGTTTCACCCTGACAGTAGTCATGTTCCTCCATGTTTCACCCTGGCAGTAGTCATGTTCCTCCATGTTTCACCCTGACAGTAGCCATGTTCCTCCATGTTTCACCCTGACAGTAGTCATGTTCCTCCATGTTTCACCCTGGCAGTAGTCATGTTCCTCCATGTTTCACCCTGACAGTAGTCATGTTCCTCCATGTTTCACCCTGACAGTAGTCATGTTCCTCCATGTTTCACCCTGGCAGTAGTCATGTTTCACCCTGGCAGTAGTCATGTTTCACCCTGACAGTAGTCATGTTCCTCCATGTTTCACCCTGACAGTAGTCATGTTCCTCCATGTTTCACCCTGACAGTAGTCATGTTCCTCCATGTTTCACCCTGGCAGTAGTCATGTTTCACCCTGACAGTAGTCATGTTCCTCCATGTTTCACCCTGACAGTAGTCATGTTCCTCCATGTTTCACCCTGACAGTAGTCATGTTCCTCCATGTTTCACCCTGACAGTAGTCATGTTTCACCCTGGCAGTAGTCATGTTTCACCCTGGCAGTAGTCATGTTCCTCCATGTTTCACCCTGGCAGTAGTCATGTTCCTCCATGTTTCACCCTGGCAGTAGTCATGTTCCTCCATGTTTCAGCCTGGCAGTAGTCATGTTCCTCCATGTTTCACCCTGGCAGTAGTCATGTTCCTCCATGTTTCACCCTGACAGTAGTCATGTTCCTCCATGTTTCACCCTGACAGTAGTCATGTTTCACCCTGACAGTAGTCATGTTCCTCCATGTTTCACCCTGACAGTAGTCATGTTCCTCCATGTTTCACCCTGACAGTAGTCATGTTCCTCCATGTTTCACCCTGGCAGTAGTCATGTTTCACCCTGGCAGTAGTCATGTTCCTCCATGTTTCACCCTGACAGTAGTCATGTTCCTCCATGTTTCACCCTGACAGTAGTCATGTTCCTCCATGTTTCACCCTGACAGTAGTCATGTTCCTCCATGTTTCACCCTGACAGTAGTCATGTTCCTCCATGTTTCACCCTGGCATTAGTCATGTTTCACCCTGACAGTAGTCATGTTTCACCCTGACAGTAGTCATGTTTCACCCTGGCAGTAGTCATGTTCCTCCATGTTTCACCCTGGCAGTAGCCATGTTCCCGTCCAGGTTCCATAGCAAGAGGACAATGTATTGTGAAAAGCAGAGAGCCGCCTCAATCTATCTCTTACCCGGATTTTAGGCATGACGCTCACAATTCAGAATTTGGCACCCAGGGCGGACACAGCCACAGGCTTAAGCCATAAAAGATGAATTGAAACAAAATGGGGTCACAATCAATGGGTGCCCAGGATGGACCAGGAGGGAGATAAACTCTCCTATAGACCCCTATAATCCTGTAGCAACAAGCTCTGCTGCTGATTGACCCACCCGCCTCTTCAGCCAACGGCAACTTGGAATAACGTTCAAAGACTTGGCTTGCTTCCTAACGCACAGATACTGAGCTTTCGTTTTTTGAATAGGTTTTATTTTTATATATATATATATTTTACAGACAACCGTGGTGTGGATTCAGACTAATCTCTTTAAAGTCATCTATACTCACAGGGACTTGCATTTTTCGAGGGATAATCTTGAAAAAAAAGGTCTGATTGAGGGAACTTCTTCGTCCTCAGCATGCATGTGTATTGATTGTAATCATGCTGGTACATACCAATTAAAACCTATTTTCACTCAACGGTTCACAGGGATGGTAAACTGAATCAAGGGGGATGATGATCGCTATTCCGTAACGGTCGGCGGGGACATCTATGGACCAATCAATGACATTCCTTCTCAGTATGCATTCCCACCATGCCTATACTCTGATGTCTGAAAAAACATCAATATCCTGACTTAACATCTCCTCTTCCTGCCGTAACTCCAGGGACAACACCAGGCGGAAGGCGAGATAAAATACTAATTAAAATATTTATATCTAATGGTGCACACCAATCCATTCCTCTAGGTATTTCATCTCAGGCTACATTACCACAGTAAGTTTTCATTCTCTCTGGGGATCCCTCTTTATTTTTGTCCTGTGGATTCTTCTACAGTAATTTCCTCCTAAGGATGAAGCATCAGTACTAGTCCTACCTTAGGGCTAGAGGAGAAATAGACTACAGGGGTCAGGGTAGGGCCTGTCTGAGAATAGAGAATAGGTAAGCGGGAAAAGGTGAGGAGGGATTTTGGGAGGAGGTATTATAAGGTTCTTCATGTTCCTCTGGTCAGCAGAACAGGTCATAATAAAGGAGCTCTGTCAGGGCTACAGAGCCAGACCAGAGACCAGACAGTACTGAACACTAATTACCCAAGAGACCAGAGACCAGACAGTACTGAACACTAATTACCCAAGAGACCAGAGACCAGAGACCAGACAGTACTGAACACTAATTACCCAAGAGACCAGAGACCAGACAGTACTGAACACTAATTACCCAAGAGACCAGAGACCAGACAGTACTGAACACTAATTACCCAAGAGACCCGAGACCAGACAGTACTGAACACTAATTACCCAAGAGACCAGAGACCAGAGACCAGACAGTACTGAACACTAATTACCCAAGAGACCAGAGACCAGACAGTACTGAACACTAATTACCCAAGAGACCAGAGACCAGAGACCAGACAGTACTGAACACTAATTACCCAAGAGACCAGAGACCAGACAGTACTGAACACTAATTACCCAAGAGACCAGAGACCAGAGACCAGACAGTACTGAACACTAATTACCCAAAGAGACCAGAGACCAGAGACCAGAGACCAGAGACCAGAGACCAGACAGTACTGAACACTAATTACCCAAGAGACCAGAGACCAGACAGTACTGAACACTAATTACCCAAGAGACCAGAGACCAGAGACCAGACAGTACTGAACACTAATTACCCAAGAGACCAGAGACCAGACAGTACTGAACACTAATTACCCAAGAGACCAGAGACCAGAGACCAGACAGTACTGAACACTAATTACCCAAGAGACCAGAGACCAGAGACCAGAGACCAGACAGTACTGAACACAAATTACCCAAGAGACCAGAGACCAGACAGTACTGAACACTAATTACCCAAGAGACCAGAGACCAGACAGTACTGAACACTAATTACCCAAGAGACCAGAGACCAGACAGTACTGAACACTAATTACCCAAGAGACCAGAGACCAGAGACCAGACAGTACTGAACACTAATTACCCAAGAGACCAGAGACTGGACAGTACTGAACACAAATTACCCAAGAGACCAGAGACCAGAGACCAGACAGTACTGAACACTAATTACCCAAGAGACCAGAGACCAGAGACCAGACAGTACTGGACACTAATTACCCAAGAGACCAGAGACCAGAGACCAGACAGTACTGAACACTAATTACCCAAGAGACCAGAGACCAGAGACCAGACAGTACTGGACACTAATTACCCAAGAGACCAGAGACCAGAGACCAGACAGTACTGAACACTAATTACCCAAGAGACCAGAGACCAGAGACCAGACAGTACTGAACACTAATTACACGAGGTAGTTAGTTAACACCCTGATTCAACTGGCAGAGGTAAAAGGAGAACAACTAAAATTCTTATTTTTTTTTATTTCGGTGTATTCAATGTTTAGGCCTTTAGGCCTTCACTCAACGTCACATAGCTGTTACCTTCAATAAACTATACATTCATCTGGAAGTTTCTAAGCAGAACTTTCAGACTGAAACGCTAAAGTTAGGCTATAACACTAACTATTTGGAAGGTCAATTAATCCTACATATGTTTTGAAAATAAATAGATAGACTTATGAAATAAGTATGAAATCAAAAAGTAGAAAGTAGAATTAAAACACTGAAGTTTGATGATATGATCTTTCAATAATGATAATCTTGATATGGTATACGCATTCCTTAAAAATACGCTTTTTTTGACTATATCAGAAGTCCTCAAAACGCACATATATGGTTCTACCTTGCAAGGGTTCACAATATCCAACCACATCCCCAGCCACCCTGGTGTGGTTTCCAAGGGAATCCATTGATTTCCTGTGACTAAAGGTTATATTGTAGAGATGCATTAGCATGTGCCTCATCGATCCTTTATGGGGTGGCCATCACAGCCTGTCATCTTATCAGTATCAGCCCACAACTGCAACCAGTCCCTATCAATTCAGATCCTACAACCATTCAGTCCCTGTTTGATACAGGCCGCTGACTGGATGAAATGTAATGCGTGTTTCATCGTGTTTCAAATGCACCTTCATCAGAAGAATTGTTGAAAACAAACTCGATTTGAATCGCGAACTCCCCGAATAAATTAGCACAGTTGTCACGGGAACAGATGTCATGAATAGACGTGGAACAATGTGTCATGTCTCTCTCTCTCTCTCTCTCTCTCTCTCTCTCTCTCTCTCTCTCTCTCTCTCTCTCTCTCACGCTCTCTCTGTTTGACATAGACTGGTAGCAGATGGACGACGCAGATTCAGAGTCGTGTTTGTCTTGCACCGCTGGCTGATTGGAAGAGGCATTGACTGGGATGATGATCCATGCAGGTGAATGGGAAACCGGGTCGGCTGTCTCCAGGAATAGAATAGACAGATCTCTACATCTACTGTCTAAAGGAAACACATTTCTGAAAGTTGCAGGAAATGCTTAATATTATTTATTTTTTTTGCCTCAATCTCCTTATTCTTGCATGTAGAAAACACATCTCTCCCTTCCCATCTAACAGGACCATATAGCGGCATTACCTAATCAGTTTCAGGAAATCCTTTATTGAGAGTTGAGCTGATCAGCATTGGATGACCTCATTCTCCAGGAGATAGTACTCTTCATCATCATCATCATCATCATCATCACTGCAGCATTTCAGAGAGAGAGAAGGGAAGAGAGAAACAGACAGATCAGCGGTCGTGCACACTGCTTCCCTCAGCTAAATGTGTTCCGCTGGCAGAAATGTGAAGTGCTACATTGAGATTAGGGTATAATCCACTAATGTATGTTCATTCCTCTCCATTCCAGCTACACGCAGGGCAATTATTTGCAGGAGGAGCAGCAGCAGCTAGAGAGGGAAAATCCAACATCCCCAAGATTTGCAGCGATTTGTAAAGCTAATGTCGGCGGCCTGACGTCACATTCTTGGCATTATATCTGATTTATATGTAGTGTGAGAGTGTGTTGTTGAACACCGCAGTGTGGACACACACTAACACACACAAGGAAGGACACACACACACAAATACACTGTTCGCACGCACGCACACACACACACACACACACACACACACACACACACACACACACACTGTTCACACGCACACACACACACAAAAACACTGTTCACACGCACGCTCACACACACACACACACACCGTTCGCACACACACATACACGCACACACACACACACACAGACTGTTCACACACACACACACACACACACACACACACACACACACACACACACACACACACACACACACACACACACACACACAGACTATTCACACACACACACACAGAGAATCTTTCTCCATCACAGGCAGGGAAGCACGATGACACCGTTTCACCCAACCTTTTGATATTTTGAAACCAATAGGCTGTTAATTAAAGCTTCAGAGGGATAACGCCGGCCTGAGTTTGTGTCTGTTAATGTTACAAAGACCGCTAATTCAAATTGGAAATGGTTCCTAGTGCTTTTCTATTTCACAGATCTTATTCCTCTACTAGAAAATACACTTGGAAGAGGGACTGAAATTAAAGCAATCATGCAGTACGGTAGGTGTATTAAACATTTGATGAGTTGAACTGGTGGATCAGAATCCGGCTTGTGGTGGAGGTTCGCTGTGAGTTCGGATCAAGCCAATTCTGAACTCACAGGGGTCCATTGTAAATAGGAGACTTTGCCATGACTTAATATTAAGATATGTCAGTTCCACCAAGGCGAAGAACACTTATCATCTCACAGACTTGTGTCCTACCAACCTATATATCAGCTCATATTCTGCATATATTTATATTTATATACCATATATTTCTTCCAACTACACACCTTTAGAGAAGAAGTATATTTATTTAGGCCTTGAATAGGGCTTTGACAATAAATGTTAACTGTGCCCTGACACCTCCAGCAGTGAAGACATGCCAATAACATGTAGTCACATGCCAATAACATGTCATGCCATGCCTAAAACATGCCAATAACATGCCAATAACATGTCATAACATACCAATAGCATGCCAATGACATGCCAATGACATGTCATAACATGCCAATAACATGTCAATAACATGCCAATGACATGTCATAACATGCCAATAACATGTCATAACATGCCAATAACGTGTCAATGACATGTCATAACATGCCAATAACATGTCAATAGCATGCCAATGACATGCCAATAACATGTCAATAACATGTCATAACAAGCCAATGACATGTCATAACATGCCAATAACATGCCAAAATAACATGCCATAACATGTCATAACATGCCAATAACATGTCATACCGTGCCAATAACATGTCATAACATGCCAATAACATGTCATAACATGCCCATAACATGCCAATAACATACCAATAACATGCCAATGACATGCCAATAACATGTCATAACATGCCATAACATACCAATAACATGTCATAACATGCCAGTAACATACTGATAACATGTCATAACATGCCAATAACATACCAATAACATGCCAAAATAACATGGCATAACATACCAATAACATGGCATAGCATGCCAATAACATACCAATAACATGACATAACATGCCATAACATACCAATAACATGTCATAACATACCAATAACATGTCATAACATGCCAATAACATACCAATAACATGACATAACATGCCAATAACATACCAATAACATGTCATAACATGCCAATAACATGCCAATAACATGTCATAACATACCAATAGCATGCCAATGACATGTCATACCATGCCAATAGCATGTCATAACATGTCAATAACATGTCATAACATGCCAATGACATGTCATAACATACCAATAGCATGCCAATAACATGTCATAACGTGCCAAAATAACATGTCATAACATGCCAATACCATGTCATCAGGTGATGAACTCATGTCACGCTCTCCACTTTGGGCATTTTGATGCGAATGCAGCAGGACTTGCTTACAAGCCTGGACTCATTGCTCGGTTGTCACGTATCAAAGTCTGCTTTCTGACAGTCGTATTTCAGTGGTGGAAATGGAACACGTACAGAGGTTATTTGTCAAGTTATTTGTCAGGATTCGAGAGGAAATAGAAGGTATCTGAGTCTGCTTTGGCAATATTGAGAAAACAGACCTGGGTTCATAGGTGATATAATCCATGGTTATGTTCAAGGTTATAGACGTTCTATGTTAAGAACGTGGAGCACCATTCGAAACATGAATACATCTCTCACCTTCCACGTAATTCATGCTGTTTTATATTCGTTGTCAAACATTTTATTTTCAAAATCTTTCTGGATCTATCTATTTCATTGAGTGTTGATGGTGGACCTTTTTCTGAGCACAAAAAAAAGCTGATGGAAATTGAGTGTGTTTACAAACCAGACTCATTGAATCAATACTGAAAAGATTTGAAGTGTCCCATTTACAGTAAACACCAATTTCCGTTGGATTTGTTGAGTTCAGAGGAAATAACCCAGGCAGACAGACAGACAGACAGACAGACAGACAGGCAGGGAGGGAGACAGGCAGGCAGCAGGCAGGCAGGGAGACAGGCAGGGAGGCAGGCAGGCAGGGAGATAGACAGGAAGGCAGGCAGGCAGGGAGACAGGCAGGAAGGCAGGCAGACAGACAGGCAGGCAGGGAGACAGGCAGGCAGGAAGGCAGGCAGGCAGGCAGGGAGACACTTTATGCCCAACTTTCACCTTGCCATCCCATTCAGCACATCAACAGTAGGCTGCCTTAGTGCCATTCAGTAGGCTGCCTTAGTGCCATTCAGTAGGCTGCCTTAGTGCCTCTCAGTGGACTGCCTTAGTGCCATTCAGTAGGCTGCCTTAGTGCCTCTCAGTGGACTGCCTTAGTGCCATTCAGTAGGCTGCCTTAGAGCCATTCAGTAGGCTGCCTTAGTGCCATTCAGTAGGCTGCCTTAGTGCCATTCAGTAGGCTGCCTTAGTGCCATTCAGTAGGCTGCCTTAGTGCCATTCAGTAGGCTGCATTAGTGCCTCTCAATGGACTGCCTTAGTGCCATTCAGTGGACTGCCTTAGTGCCTCTCCGTGGACTGCCTTAGTGCCATTCAGTAGGCTGCCTTAGTGCCTCTCAGTGGACTGCCTTAGTGCCTCTCAGTGGACTCTCAGTGGACTGCCTTAGTGCCTCTCAGTGGACTGCCTTAGTGCCTCTCAGTGGACTCTCAGTGGACTGCCTTAGTGCCTCTCAGTGGACTCTCAGTGGACTGCCTTAGTGCCTCTCAGTGGACTCTCAGTGGACCATTCAGTAGGCTGCCTTAGTGCCTCTCAGTGGACCATTCAGCTGTATTTATGGGAATTGAGCAGGTGTCATTGACTCTGGGAACAGAACAGACTGTACTGCAGATACGTGTTTCTAAATGAATATGTGGGGGCAGAGAGGGGAGAAATGAGAGGTGTAATGTTGGCAGATTTGACATCTCTTATGCAGGTATCAAGGTTATCTAACTACAGACACAAAATGGGACATTGTATAACAAAATTAAGTATGCATTGTAAGTATGTAGCGTGTGTTGCTATGTGTGTGTGTGTGTGTGTGTGTGTGTGTGTGTGTGTGTGTGTGTGTGTGTGTGTGTGTGTGTGTGTGTGTGTGTGTGTGTGTGTGTGTGTGTGTGTGTGTGTGTGTGTGTGTGTGTGTGTGTGTGTGCGTGCCCACGTATATATGTGCAAATCGTGCAAAAATCGCGCAAATGCATGCAAATCTATGTCTGTGTGTGTGTGTGTGTGTGTGTGTGTGTGTGTGTGTGTGTGTGAACCCAGATACCATGTTCAAATTATTCTCTGATCGCTGTCTTTATTGAAAAAGCTTTTCTGAGTACAATAGAACAACCATATCTGGACAGAACTGATATCCTTAAGCCCTGTAAGCAAATGGAACATTGCCAACCATTCTAAACTACAATCAGGAATAAAAAAGGTAATCCTGTAGACAATTTCAGATAAAAGTAGAGGGCATAAGTATGTCACTCACTTCCGGTAGTCTTTGATCACCTTGCCAGGAGTAAAATTTCATTTCAGGCGTAAATAGACTGCATTTTTAGCAGACATTATTTTCCAGAGAGGAGCAATTAGGGTTCAGTGCCTTGCTCAAGGGCACGTCGACAGATATATATTTTTTCACCTTGTTGGCTCGAAAACGTTCGGTTACTGGCCCCAATACTCTTAGCCGCTTGCCTACATGCCTCTCTGGAAAACAAACATAACATGCAAACATCTGTTGTAACAAAGCACCTTTTTTTCTTCCCGGAGTCCTTTTTGGTTCTAGGTAGAACCCTTTTGGATCCAGGTAGAACCCTTTTGGATCCAGGTAGAACCCTTTTGGATCCAGGTAGAACCCTTTTGGATCCAGGTAGAACCCTTTTGGATGCAGGTAGAACCCTTTTGGTTCCAGGTAGAACCTTTTTGGATCCAGGTAGAACCGTTTTGGTTCCAGGTTGAACCCTTTTGAGATCTACCTGTAATTTAAAAGGGTTCTAAGTTCTCCTATGGGGACAGCCGAAGAACCCTGTTGGAACTCTTATTCCTAAGAGTGTACTGTATGTAATCCTTCAATGTTGAGTAATGCTGCGGATACAACCCTTATGCAAACTTCAACATTTGACTATATGGTAAGATGGTGGTTACAACGATATACAGTGGACCTAGAGAGGCACTGGTCATTTCATGTGTGTGTGTGTGTGTGTGTGTGTGTGTGTGTGTGTGTGTGTGTGTGTGTGTGTGTGTGTGTGTGTGTGTGTGTGTGTGTCTTTGTGTGTCTTTGTGTGTGCGGGCAGGCGCATGTGTGAGTGTAACACATTTTGCATTTGTATGTGTGAGTGTGTGTGTGTGTGTGTGTGTGTGTGTGTGTGTGTGTGTGTGTATGTGTCTGTATGTGTGTCTATGTGTGTGTGAATACAGTACAGCCTACTCCTGTTGTGCTGCATGATCAGAACCTATTCCTCTACCCCCCCCCCCCTTTAACATGGCTATTATTAGAGTTAGCTAGCAAACCATTCAACATCCAAGGGAAAAAGCCAATGATCCTTTAATGTCTTGTCCTTTCACTCGCAGTCACACTTCAAAGTCATTAATAGGGAACTGTAATCCTGGGGCGGCAGGGTAGCCTAGTGGTTAGAGAGTTAGACTACGAACCGAAAGGTTGCAAGTTCATATCCCCGAGCTGACAAGGTACAAATCTGTCGCTCTGCCCCTGAACAGGCAGTTAACCCACTGTTCCCTGGTAGGCCATCATTGAAAATAAGAGTTTGTTCTTAACTGACTTGCCTAGTTAGATAAAGGTTAAACTCAACATTGCAACCTCAGGAAGAGATGTGGCTGAAAGAACAGAATAGGATGCCAAATGGGTTTCCATAGTTACACTACTGTATTGTTCCTCTGTCCAAAAAAACATGTTTTTAATTGCATGATTAGTCCTTCAAATAGCTGTCATTATACTATAATGAAGCATTTTGGACACGCGATTGGCTCACCAGCTTATACCAGCTAGTGGTGTGGGGGCTGTGCT